>NC_134356.1:678419628-678707128 GCF_048569485.1 Anomaloglossus baeobatrachus
CGCTTGGTACTCCTCTATACCTAACGTGACAGGTGAATATTTGTGTTTTTGGTTTACCCTACGGATATAAAAATATTAATAATAAGACAATTCAAATAACATTTTTAGGGGTCTGGAATCCTCATCTAGCAAAAATAAACCAAATTAACATTAAGAGTTTGATAAAAAAAAAAATGATTGTAGGAAGACACGTGGTCAACATTTGATCATCTGTGAAGTCCTCTCTGTATGGAAAAACTGCTCTAATGTGTCATAAGGAGCCTGAAGAGATAAAGATTATTTCTACTGGCTAACACGGTGCAAAGATATATTTTACCTGTATCAATAAGGAGCCTGATATTCCTTGGGTTCATTTTTGCTTTGTTCGATTATGAGGTGGAAGTGTAGCGCCCCTGAGGCTCTGGTCGCTACAGGGTACTGCAACTGAGTTAAGGAGCAGCATCTATCTGGGGTAAGTGACAGGTGGTTTGTGGGTGCTCACACCAGACACGTTTCACCAGGGCCGCCACTAGGAATTTCAGGGCCCCATACTGGCAACATTTTCGGGGCCCCTTGGGACTCCGCCCAGGCTCCACCCCAGCTCCGCCCCTACCCATCAAACCTCCTACAGTCACACAGCACTGCGAGGGTGGCAGGAGGCTCACAGCAGAGAGGCAGGAGGCTCACAGCAGAGAGGCAGGAGGCTCACAGAAGGGAGGCAGGAGCCTCACAGCAGAGAGGCAGGAGGCTCACAGAAGGGAGGCAGGAGGCTCACAGCAGGGAGGCAGGAGGCTCACAGCAGGGAGGCAGGAGGCTCACAGCAGGGAGGCAGGAGGCTCACAGCAGAGAGGCAGGAGGCTCACAGCAGAGAGGCAGGAGGCTCACAGCAGAGAGGCAGGAGGCTCACAGCAGAGAGGCAGGAGGCTCACAGCAGAGAGGCAGGAGGCTCACAGCAGAGAGGAAGGAGGCTCACTGCAGAGAGGAAGGAGGCTCACTGCAGAGAGGAAGGAGGCTCACAGCAGAGGGATGCTCAAAGCAGAGGGAGGCTCAAAGCAGAGAGGCCAGGAGGCTCACAGCAGGAGGCTCACAGCAGAAGGGCAGGAGCCTCACAGCAGAGAGGCAGGAGGCTCACAGAAGGGAGGCAGGAGGCTCACAGAAGGGAGGCAGGAGGCTCACAGCAGGGAGGCAGGAGACTCACAGCAGAGAGGGAGGAGGCTCACAGCAGAGAGGCAGGAGGCTCACAGCAGAGAGGCCAGGAGGCTCACAGAAGAGAGGCCAGGAGGCTCACATAAGAGAGGCCAGGAGGCTCACAGCTGAGAGGCCAGGAGGCTCACAGCAGAGAGGCCAGGAGGCTCACAGCAGAGAGGCCAAGAGGCTCACAGCAGAGAGGCCAAGAGGCTCACAGCAGAGAGGCCAGGAGGCTCACAGCACAGAGGCCAGGAGGCTCACAGCACAGAGGCCAGGAGGCTCACAGCACAGAGGCCAGGAGGCTCACTGTAGAGAGGCCAGGAGGCTCACAGCAGAGGGAGGCTCAACGCAGAGAGGCAGGAGGCTCACAGCAGAGAGGCAAGGAGGCTCACAGCAAAAAGGCAAAGAGGCTCACAGCAGAGAGGCAGGAGGCTCAAAGCAGAGAGGTAGGAAGCTCAAAGCAGAGAGGCAGGAGGCTCACAGCATAGAGGCAGGAGGCTCACAGCAGAGAGTCAGGAGGCTCACAGCAGAGGGAGGCTCAAAGCAGAGAGGTTAGGAGGCTCACAGCAGAGGGAGGCTCACAGTAGAGAGGCCAAGAGGCTCACAGCAGAGAGGCCAAGAGGCTCACAGCAGAGAGGCCAGGAGGCTCACAGCAGAGAGGCCAGGAGGCTCACAGCAGAGAGGCCAGGAGGCTCCCAGCAGAGAGGCCAGGAGACCACAGGTCAGAGGTCACCCACCCCTTATCTAGCTGAAGCAAGCCAGGGGCTGGGGTCGGCGGGCAGCCACGGGCAGAGATCAGCCCCCCCCCGCCTTCAGCAAAGATCAGTGGGCCCCGGGCAAAGATCAGCGCCGCCCCCCCTGGGCAGAGATCAGTGGGCCCCGTGCAGAGATCAGCGCCCCCCTTCCCCCGGGCAGAGATCAGCGCGGGCCCCAGGCAGAGATCAACACCGCCCCCTTCCCCGGGCAGAGATCAGTGGGCCCCGTGCAGAGATCAGTGCCCCCCCTTCCCCGGGAAGAGATCAGTGGGCCCCGTTCAGAGATCAGTGCCGCCCCCCCCAGGCAGAGATCAGTGGGCCTCGTGCAGAGATCAGCGCCGCCCCCCCTGGACAGAAATCAGTGAGCCCCGTGCAGAGATCAGCGCCCCCCCCTTCTCCCGGGCAGAGATCAGCAGGGGCCCGGGCAGAGATCAACATGGGCCCCAGGCAGAGATCAGTAACTCTTCGGCTCACAGCGCTTACCTGTCCTGCTGGCTGCCGCGTCCTCGCCACCTCAGCCGCTGTTGCATGAGTCAAACAAAAAAAAGCTGTGGAGATAAAAGCGCAGATAGGGTATTACCCCAATATGTGCGGGGTGAGGAGGGGGGGAGTAATCTTACTCACCAGATGCAGTTGTGACAGTCACAACTACTTTACTCACGTGTACAACTTGATCAAGGCTGCAGCCACCCAAACGGCAGATAACAGAGAAGGGTAGAGAGGGGGGATTTAATGCCGCGTCAAATGATCACTGTTCAATGTCAGATTAACGTGTCTTTATTGTTGGCATAGGTCTACGCGTTTCAGGAGCTCAGCTCCCTTCCTCAGGACCGTCAAGCACCAAAGACACATCAAAATTTGATGTTTCTTTGGTGCTTGATGGTCCTGAGGAAGGGAGCTGAGCTCCTGAAACGCGTAGACCTATGCCAACAATAAAGACACGTTAATCTGACATTGAACAGTGATTATTTGGCGCGGCATTAAATCACCCCTCTCTACCCCTCTCTGTTAGCTGTTGCAGGAGTGTAATGAGGTCTCAGAGTGATGACCTCACCACACTGCTGCACGGTCCAGCGATGACGCGCCCTGCTCTGCTCCAATGACCCTGCCTCCACTACATCACATGGCTAATTTGCATGCTCCACCCCTTCGCATGCAAATTATTCATGTCTGGTAATGAAGTGACACCGCCGGGACCCTCTGCTGCTGCTGCTCCTGTGACTGGGGCCCGGTGAAGAGGAGGGACCCGTCCTGCCTGAGGCTAAAGATGAGTATTTACCCCGAGCTTGACCGGGCCCCCTCTCTTCACCGGGCCCCCTACACCAGGCACAGTAGTAATGCCCTGATGGTGGCCCTGCGTTTCACATGCAGTTAGGTGCCTTCCCCACCGGGGGGAGTGGACTGGGGTGGACAGGGAGAGTTAGCCATCCGGTATTATGGGACTTCCCCGTCACCAGGACAACCAGTGGGGTGGGTGCTACATGAGGTATAAGAGGAGGTAGCCATGACACATAGTGAGCTTTGCTGGAGGGAAGTCCCCTGAGATCATACTGGGTGCAGGAGACTTCAGATATCTTATCTTTCTGTTGCGGGGCCTGGGGCTTGAGTGCAGGAGCTCAGCCCTGGTTCCTTCTGCTGATCGCTGGATAGTGAGGACAAACAGGACATTTACACTGACACCGGTGACCACCTGGATCTTGCACTGGATAACCAGAGACTTACCAACAGTGAACGAGTACGCTCCGGGGCAATCTCCTAACCAGTGAGTAAAAGACGTGAACCGGAGCTCTTGCCTCGTCCTCATTATTTACTGGCGACGCCGTCCCGCGCTCCGGCGCCTGTGGCCCACTAACTCCATCACCTACCCCCTGGGGCACAGCCCTACCTGTGGAGGGCCCAACATCCAGGCTGCCGTCAACATCAGCCCCAGTGGAGAGGCTATGCAGCGGCGGCTCTATCTCCATAACCGCAACCCACAAGTGGCGTCACGACATAAACTTTATTAAACATTCCCCTGTACATAACCACCTTTAAAGCGACTCCCAGGATCACAGAACCGGGCAACGACCACCCAGTGACACGTCCCAGTGGTACACCGCCCGGGACCGAGTACCCCATAGCCGTGGGGGGGAACAGAAGGGCACAGGACCTGTGTTTAAAATTCAATGTTTGGATGCAGAGAAATAGAAAAACAAGTCAATACATTGGCAAGACATCGAATGAAATAGAATTTCCTCTCTTACCACCGGCTATGCTTCAGTGATATTTCAGGAGAACACATTGATTGTCTTCTGGTAGAGCTGACTTCCAAAGGATGGAAACATCAAAGTCTCGTGAAAAGTGTTAAGAAACACCAAAAGGGAGGTCAAGTCTTGAAGCTCCAGAAGTGTGTCTTTCCCATGAACACACTTCACATCACAATAAAAGAGGTGACACTATCTCCATAATTTGAGGTTCCTTGTTAATTTCACACTTCACCATGGGAAAAACTCAACTCTCCATCTCCTGGACACATGGAGCCCCTATAGGAGATGAAATGCGCTTCTTTAACCTTGTTACACTCCATACCTGATATGACAATGTGTTAGCAGATGGATTAATGACTTGTTTCATGTCCGGTAATGTACAAATCTGGTGAAATTCAGATTGAATAATTTCCCCCAATTTGACCAGGAAATTTATTTGATGGAAATGAAATGTCTCTTATTGTTCTCTGAGGTCTCGAAGGAGAAAAATGTACTATTCTGGGAATAAAAGAAAGATACTGACCTTGTCACCTTGGGTGATTCTTGATGTCTTCACCTTGTGATGTCAAAACTAGAAACGAGTGAATTTATTCGAGTGAAATTGAATTTTATTCGAATGTACAAAAAAAAATTCTCATTTTTTAGAATATGGACTTTTGTAAATTTGTTTAGTGTGGATTCAATGGCTGAACACTAGATGGCTGTCAAAAATTTAAAAAATGGAAAAAAATTATACACTCACCTCATCACTCACCTGTCCGGCCTCTTTGCTGATTGCTGGCCTCTGTCCGGTCCTCAAAGCCGCTTCTTCTTTCCTCTGTCACTACCTATATCTCCCAGCATGAAATTCCTGCCTGCAGTGAACAGATTGATGATGATGTGTGGCGCCCCTGACCTGGTCAGGCACCACTGAGTACTGCACCCATGCTGGGACAGTGCTTCCAGGTAATTCTAAAGGCTGGAATAGGGTGTGTACGCACAGACACATAGCAACCAGGTCTCCCACACCTTAGAGGGGACCCTTGGGCAGACCCAAGAGGGGGCTTGCCTCCACATCTCATCTAGGGGTGTAGAGGAGGGGCTGGACGCTAGGTTTCAGAGGCTGTCAGGAAAGTAGGAGGAGTTAGCCAGTCTGGGGAGTGAAGCGCAGAAGTTGCCTGAGAAGAGACGCGCGCTGACACTTGAGTCAGACCCTGCACGTGAAGTAGCCATTAGCGGGGGAGAACGGTTACCGGCTAGTCAGCCTGAAAGACACCTGAAGAGAGGCGGTCGAGTACGGGGACTACTGGTGACTAGGCACGCACGGGGAACAGGTCCCAAGAGTAGACATCCAGTTATTGATCTGCTAAACCTGCCGGTGAGGGGAACTACAAGTACCTCACCAACCATCTAGAGTCCGAGCCTCAGCAGCAACGAGGGGGCCCATAAGGGGGATTGAGCCTGGAGCCATCTTTCTTGGTCCACGCTGTCGGCAAATGGTCCAAAAAGGGGAGAAAAGGCAGTAGCGACTTCCCTGGATGAACCCCACGGTACTTCAAGTCAGGGGTTATCCGAAACAAGAAGTGCTAGGAAGGCGAGTTAACGGTTACCCTTAGACCAGCCTGAAGGATACCTGGTTCCACCTGGTTTGTCTCAGCATCGCCCGGGTTACCTCACGATAATAACAAAAGTGAGCAAACAAGTTGAAAGACTTTCCGGACTGAGCCTGAGTTATTCTGGGACCTGTTGTTCTACACACCCGAGCCCCTGGGGCCAGCCTCACTCACGGGAGGCCACACCATCTGACTGCAGACTCCATCAGCCCCAGACGCTCGTTAAATTTGCAGTGGCAGTCACCCATATCACTGACCGCAAACCGTGAGTGGCGTCACGACTCATACACATACAAAACCAACATACCTGTCGCCAGAAATACCCTAAGTGGAGACCATGTGGCGTCCCTGAAGGTAGAGTGATGTCCCTCGGGCGACTACTGCAGGTGGGCCCCAAATCTGCAACAATGGAAATAAATGAACTGGACCATGGGAGGCGTTGCTTGCTGCCTGCAATCAGGGCTTCTTTCTGCCATCAAAGCTCCGGCCTGTAGCCTTCAAGACAGGAATTTCGCCTGCAACCAGACCTCAGAGTTCACTGTGTACTGTCTGTTCATGGTGTCATCAAGTGCGACGTGCAGTGACCTCCAAGACCAAGACCCGGCTGAAGTGAACAATACAAGGTGATGTGGCACACGATGGGGGAAAGAAAATCTGATTGTGAGGAACACAGAGTGGCAAGAAAGTGTGACACCCTGGTAGGGCCAGGTAGTCACAAATAGGCCCTTACACAACACCTTCCCTCTCAGGTGACATCAGCCAACCTTCAAAACCCTAGTCACCCCTCAGGGCTAGATAGACACACCAGGGGGCGAAACCAGGCGGTTGGAAGGCGCCCACCAAGGAGTATAGACAGCCCGGGGCGGGAAAAGAGACTGTAAAATGAGATCACAGAGAAAGGGGGATTAGCTAAGGCATAAGAGAGACAGCTCCTTTCTAGGGGGGGGGTCAGTCAGTTGGAGGGCATCAGAGATTGTGATGCTTGCTGTCTCTTAACATCTTCTTCTCTTGGAATCCCTCCCTCCGTAACTTCAGACGTCACTTCTATGGCACAAGCTTAGTAAGTTTCATGTTTATACCTTTTATTTTTATGTAACTGTCTATACTGTATTTGTATGGTTCCCTTTTTTAAATTCTTGTATATTTTTTAAACACTGCCTATTTTCGGATTAAAGATATAAAATTTACTAGTTTCTTTCCTCATGCTTTATATACAAATCCAAAAACCCGAAGGGCCTTATGCTATCTGAAAAGGGTCCCCAGCTATCCCGGAAAAGCTGGGTGGTGGCAGCGTAATTGTTATTGCATAGAATTATTGGAGTGCTATCATTAAGGGTACCGAGGTATATATATATTCCATTAGCAGGAATCGGTGATATATACATTTACTCTTGCTGTGAGACCTCCAATATTTGGCATTATCAGCTCAGCAGCCTCATCTTATGCATTGTCCTGCAGTACCAAAAGTGGCCTGCAGACAAGGGGGGTGCTAGAGAGTAGTCGTGTGACAAATCAGCGAACAGCTGCGGGATATCTGAGTGACTCCCCGGCTGTTCATGACAGTGAGTACACCAGCACCCTGCAATCGCCTATCTCTCTGCACCAACAAATCCCCAATCCCCAACGGGTCCCGGGCCCAGCATCCCTGCCCACGGAGGGGTTAACATCTTGCTGCACAACATCTTCCTCGGGTGCCCCGTAACTGCAGCGGTGGTGTCAAAACTCAACACATACCGTGAGTGGCATCACGAACCTAGTACGGCCCAGCCCTTACATATCCGTCCTACATCCACCCCCGCACCCAACCATATTCGTTCGGAGTGTCCGCTATGGTACGACCAACACGCGGGATCCCCCGGGTCCAGAGACCCTCGAGCCACCCACCGGAAGGCCCGGACCTGAGCAGCGGCAGGCTGCGGGCGCGGGGGCGGCACACCCCGAAACTTGGCGTCACGAACAGGATACTTACCCCTCCACTTACCTTGTGGAAGTGCACCTTCTATTGAAGTCAGCGGTGATCCGTTGCAAAGTTTACAGAAGCCGTCATCTTGCCGCCATCTTTTGGCGCGAAGATTCCTGCCCAAAGTCTCCTTCCCCGAGAAAAGGGCGCGAAAGCCGAAGCCCCGCCCCCTGGGAACATGGCCGGAAAGCAAGACCGGAGGTCGCAAAACGAAACTTACCGGCCTAAAAGAGCAGTGCCAGAAAAAGACCAAGGGGGAGAAACGGGAAGATGTCCGCGCCTAACCCCGACGGCGGAGTGGCGGGGCTCCGAAGTGGTAGAGGCGGAGTGGCCTTTGATGCGGAGGAGCGGAGCTCGAATCGGCTACCTGCAGGGACCGCTGCCTGGCTGGAGCAGGAGCTATTGAGATTCTGCGTCCGGGTGAGAGCCCAAACACTGCAGCAGGTGCTCGAAGTCCGGAGGATGGTTGCCGTGGTGTGGGCCTGTAAAAACATTAAAATTAATACATCTAGTTATTAAACACTTTAAATAGGACATATTATATATGTTCACAGTTCTGTTTATGTTGGAGGGCATAGCTTATTGATAAAGTTTTTCTAAGGAATAAATATTAAGGTATCTGTATCGAATTTAGGTAAATGCTGACATAGTGTGATATAAATACCATTCTATCTGGAAGCTTCTAGTGATTACACTAACTACGTTCAGCTGAAATACCCTATATGGTTTGGACAGTTGTCATATAACACACGGTGGGAGGGGGTGGCTGGTCGAACTCCTGCTCCTTGAGAGTCAATTCACACATGTCGAAGCTGATCCATCCATCCAGCCCTTTCACCCAAGACGAAGCAAGATGTGGTCGGTCGGTCGGTGTCTCTCTCTCTCTCTCTCTCTCTGTCTCTCTCTCTCTCTCCGTCTCTCTCTCTCTCTCTCTCTCTCAAAGATGAATGAATATTTCTATTGGGTAGTATGGACTAATCGAATCTCTTTTACGTAAGCAAACAAGAATATAATTTTTTCTTTCTGTAACTGATTCTGGCAACCTTTTTTAAATAGATATAAAATACATTTATTTTTTACATATTTTGAAGTCCATTATTCATGCGTCTTATCACGTATTTGAAGAAAAATATATTTAAGAGTATATTTTTAACAGGGCCCGTGAACAAAGGGCTGCCTCAGCCGTGTCGTGCCAGGATAAAGCTACACAGACCCCCTTGCCGGCCCTAATTAGCTGGGAGCTGGAGCCTGCCAAAAATGCAACGAGTGAACCCCGTGTAGCGTAACTCCTGGAAGAAGCGGTGCCGTCCACGATCCCACCACCATTCCCATTGGAGGTTCAGAGCCTGGGGATGTACTGCACCTGGATGGGGAGCCCGGTGTCCCAGCCGAAAATGGAACAGTACGGCCCTCTGCAGTGGTGGCAGCACCCTGTAAGTTACCCGCAGTTACAATTTTGAAGTTAAAAAGTTTTTACGCAAAGGACCCGCTCCTGTTATACTGACTGCCTGACCTTTGTTAAACGTCTCCAAGTTCCCTGGGAGATGCCATCCAGCACACGGGTGGAAGGAAAGGAGGATCTTGTCTGACTTGTTGAACGCCTTTGCGGTCGGAGCCTCAGAGGGCGCCATCAGGGGTCGGAGCCCCCAGTGGAGGATGACAAGAAGTTAAGTTGGAGTGAGGACAGTTCCGTTTATAGAGTCTGGTTTGGAGGAGCAATCGTACCCGCACTGCAGGCAGTGGAAGATGGGGTCTTTATGGACAGTGTCGCCCGTGAGTGATGGTGGCATTGGGGACCCGTGCTGCCCTGTGGTGGACCGTGGGACAGTTGCCAGAGGAAGCTGTACCGGCAGTGAGTTAAGTGTTTTAAACAGACCACCCTTTTCATCATGCCACAGTCTCCGGAGAGGCTGGTTGGAGGAAGGGCCTGCGGCAGAGTAGGCCGAGATCCCGTCACCATGGAAACCGGTGACTACCCTCCGGGTCAGGGGTCCCCCATGTCACCCCCTCAGGGCTAGATAGACACACCAGGGGGCGGAACCAGGCGGTTGGAAGATGCCCACCAAGGAGTCTAGACAGCCTGGGGCGGGAAAACAATGAGTTGAGTGCTAGAGTTCAAGTTAGAGAGGAGTGTGGGCTGGAGCTGTGTCCAGCTCCAGCAGAGGCGAATACCCCAAATTGAACGGCGCCAGGGTAGGAGCCCTGGTGCCACTGGCTAGGAGGCAGATGGCGGTGGAACCAAGGTGGCCTGGGACAGGGTTGTAGCCCACCGGTACTGACCAGGGGAACCGACTCGGAAACCGGAGCACACAGGGGGTACTCAGACCCTTAAGCCGGGACCAGAAGCCTCTGGAACCGGTTACTTAACCGATTGAGGCCAGGACTAGAGATCCTGTCCCACCCAAAGTCCCGACTGAAGACAACAGCCCACCGTGGGGGATAAAAGGCACCGCCAGGGGTCAGAGATCCCACGGGCCAGCATCTGCAGGCAAGGGCTCCTTAGGCTACAACCAGCCGGGAGCGGAATCCTGAAGTTGCAAGCACAGGCAGTCCACCGTTCTAACAAGTGCAGGAGAAAGACAGAGACCACCAGCTGGGTGGGGGGGACCAGAACGCAGCCGGCTGCGGGCACCGACCACCATCACCTTGGTTTACCAGAGACTTGTGTGTTTCCTTCAATAGTGAGTACACCAGCACCCTGCGGTCGCCCATCTCCTGCACCAACAAATCCCTAACGGGCCACCATCCCTGCTCACGAAGGGGTTAACAACTTGCTGCACAACATCTTCCCCGGGTGCCCCGTAACTGCAGCGGTGGTGTCCAAACTCACCACATACCGTGGGTGGCGTCACAAACCTAGTACGGCCCAGCCCGTACATATCCGTCCAACATCCACCACCCCCCAACCCTATTCATTCGGAGTGTCCGCGGGATTCCCCGGGTCCGGAGACCCTCGAGCCACCCACCTGAAGGCCCGGACCCGTGCAGCGGCAGGCTGCCGGCACGGGGGCGGCACAAAAGCATTGGACGGGCCAGATAGGTGAGTATACGTGCAGTGAGCTCCAAGGCCAAGTCCCAGCTGGAGTAAATAATCTTGGGGACGCTCATACAATGGAGGAAAATTAGGTTATGAGGAACCGAAGAAGCATTGGCGGGGCCACATAGGTGAGTATACGTTTTTATTTTAATTTTTACATCTTAAATTAATTGTTCTCTGGGAGAGACCCTAGACTGTTATGTGAGCCATTCAATTCATGGAGAATAACTTAATTGCAAATCAAATTTCCCAGGAAACCCTGAGCAATTTAGCAACTTCAAATTTTATCAGATCACCTCATCTTTAGTCACAACGTCACGATGTGTGTCACTGAGGCCTAAAAAGCTCAGGATTTGTAGGTGAAGTCTGAAGATCCAAGAGAAGGTTCACCACTTCACCTGTAAGAAAGTAGACACCAGAGCTGAAGGGAGAGATAGCTGGGTGGGGAGATATGGCGGCAGGAGGTATTGGTAAAGACACTATAGATTTTTTTCAACCCCTTTCAGGCTTATGAGAAACCAGCAAAATTGTGGTGAACCTTGTTTTTTTTTTAAATTTAGGAAAAATTCCATTTCCTCAAATAATCTGCTCAGCTCTATTCATGACGCGTTTTAGATGTTAGGTAGATCACAAAATCAAGTGGTACAGTTTGGATCATACATAACATTATGCAAACAATTTCAAAGGGTTTCTACAAACAGCATGGACACAATAGTAATGTTGATGGATAAAAAACAGAAAATTTCCATTATGCTAGTGTGACGCCCTGGCAAAACCAGGTTGTCATAGAGACTGCACAAATCTTCCAGGTGCAGGACTCCATCCTCCTTGGCATACCAACACAAACCCACACCCAGGTACACAACATCAGCCAGCAAAGCCTAGTCACCCCCCCGACAATAGGCACACACCAGTGGGCGGGGCCAAGTGGATGGTGACGCCCACCTAGGGGTCCTGAGAAGTCAGGGGAGGAAACAAGTTAGTTAGTGTGTAGACACAGAACAGTTAAGCTGAGACAGTTGAAGTGACAGGGTAGTCAGGGGTTGGAGCTCCTGGACTACCAGACGACAGTCTAGGTGGCAGTCGGCAGACAGGGCCACAGGCAACGGAGATCTGGTCGCGGGAGACCTTAAGTGGACCGGGGCAGGGTTGTAGCCCGCTGGTGCCGACAGCGGGAATCCGGTCCAGAGGCCGTGCACAGTCGGGGTGCCTGGACCCTAGGACGAGGACAGCTTCAAGCCCCTTGTCAATTAGCCAGCCGGGGACAAGATTCCACGTCTTGTCCCACCAGTAAGCGAGACGGAAGCCCAATGAGGGGGATAGGGCTCCGCAATTGCCTGCTAAGATCCCACGGGTCAGTTCTCGCGGGCCACCGCTCCCAACACACAGAATCACCGGGAGTGTACTTCCCCGTTTCAAGCGGGGTAGTCAAACTAAGGACACAAACACTAAGTGCAGGAGGAAGGGACCCCTGTTTGCTGTACCAGGGTGTGGGACCCGAATACACCCGCCGGAGGTTTACCATTCGGACTCTGTGTGAATTCCTCTGGAACTGTGAGTGCACCAATACCACCTGGTCCAGCCCTGCAGAATACGCTCTGCAGCATCCTTCTCGTACACCTGGGCACTGGGACAACACCTCCCCTACCCGTGGAGGGGATACCATCCTGCTACCCCGCTCCATCAGCCCCGGGCATCCCATACCAAGGCAGCGGCGGTGCCACCAACCATCACCGCGAACCACAGGTGGCATCACTGATGTACCGCCCCGCCCTCGGCCGCAGTCGAGCCGCTCGGATCTGGGCTCGTTTGGTGGGTGGCTCATGCACCTCCGGACCCGGGGGTCACGTCGCTCTGAAAGGGAGTTGGCGCTACGTGTAAGGATTTCGGTGGGGAAGGTTCATGGCTGAGGCCGTGGAATTTAAAGGTGTAAGTTCGTGACTCCACCCACGGGTTGTGGTGAATGTGGACACCATCGCTGCCGTTAACTAGGCTCCCAGGGACGGTGTTATGCAGCCTGGTGTTGATCCCTCCATGGGTAGGGGGTGATGGTCCCGGGGCCCGGTGGTTGTGAGGTGCGGGCAAGATGGTGTGGTGCGGTGCGCGACCCGAGGGCACTGTTGTACTCAATATGACAGATACACCAGAGTCTCTGGTAAACCAAAAAGGAGGGTGGTCGGTGCCCGCAGCCAGCTGCGCTTTGCCCCTCTCTCAAGTTGGTGGTTCCCACCTTTCTGCTGCAGCTCTTTAGTAGAACTTGACTGCCTATGCTTCAGCAACTGTAGTCGGCTTGATGTGTGTCAGGGAACCCGTTTGCCCGCAGGCGCTGGCCCGTGGGATCTCTCTCCCTGGGCGATGGCTTTCTATCCCCCTCGGTGGGCTGTTGCCATCTTTCGGGTCTTGGGACGGGAAAGGACCTAAGGTCCAGACCTCAATCAGTGAATTCGACATGGTCCAGTGGCTTCTGGACCTCGTTCTGGGTCTGAGTACCACTCCTGGTGCTCCGGTTTCCAGTTGGCTCCCCGGTTCGGTGTCGGCGGGCCACTACCCTGTCCCAGTCCCTTACAGTTCCACCAGCCATCTTCCCGGCTCCTGCAGGCGGCAACCACCGTCTGCTTCCTTGCCACGGTACCAGGGCAACGACCCCGGCACCGGTCAGTGTTGTCGCTGCAGACCGGACGCCACAGGCCTGCTGCACTTGAACTCCACTCAACTGTCTGAACTACTGAACTCCACTGACTGACTCCTGTCTCAGGCTCTCTGGACTCCTAGGTGGGCGTGGCCAACTGCCTGGCTCCGCCCCCTGGTGGGACCATTGAACACTGAGAGAGGTGACAAGGTTTTGTAGGTTGGCTGCTGCCACCTTATTAGGGGCTGGTTGTGCATGGGGTCTACCTGTGACTACCTGGCTAGTCCAGGGCGTCACACTGACAAACTCTTCCACTGTAAATACCCCCCTTTTATCACGTTGTGGGCGGTGGGCTGCTGCACGAGCCCGGGATCTGGTCGCCACTCGAGCCGCAGCCACGATCCCGGATCCGAGCGCCTAGAGTAGCCCCTTTGACGTGGTCTGCTTTCCCGCCCACGACACTATCTGTATCTCTACCAACTTTGTTGCCTACACGCTACAGCACTGATCTGGCCAGTATATGCTGATATATAGCACATAGACAACATCATTTAATATGATCTGGAGTATCAAAACCTGAAAAAGCAAGACTAAGGGGGACTTTACATGTTGCAACATCGCTACCGATATATCGTCGGGGTCACGTCGTTAGTGACGCACATCCGGCACCGGTAGCAACATCGCAGCGTGTAAATCCTAGGTGCGACAATGAACGAGCACAGAAGCGTACAATATCGCTAATCTGTGTAACATCGTTCATTTTCATAATGTCGGGTCGACCGCAGGTATGATGTTGTTTGTCGTTCCTGCAGCTCCACACATCGCTGTGTGTAAACCCGCAGGAATGACAAATGTGGCGCCCTGGACAAGCCAGGGGCCACAGATAATTACACCACCACACCCTACACCCCGCTTAGGCACATCAAAGCCAGAACACAAAACCCTTGTTGCCTTCCTTCAGGGGCTGATGTCCACACCAGGGGGTGGAGCCAGGCGGTTGGTCTCCACCCACCAAGGAGTTCACAGTCCTGGAGGAGGGAACAACAGTCAGATTAGTTGTGGAGGAGCAAGTGTGAGGAGCAAAGTGGTAGTTGAGTGATCTGAAGTTAGTCCGGGTGTGTGGCCCGGACGGAGCAGCAAGTTTGGCAGACGGTGGTGACCGTCTGCAGGAGTGGCCTATCGGAAGTTTACCGTAAGGACCGTGGACGGGCGGTGGCCCGGCGGTACCGGACCGGTACACAAAGAGAAGCCAGCACCATTGGCAGGGGCTTTTCGGACCCCGGCAAGGCTAGGAGTCGCCGTGAATTTGCTGAATCCGTTAGTGAAGGGGACCTCCTGGGTTTCCAAACAGTCAAGTCCCGACAGAAGGCAACAGTCCAACCCAGTGAGAGAGATACCGCCACCGCCAAGGCAACCGTTTCTCAGGACCAGCGCCTGCGGGCAAAAGGGGCTCCTCCGGCCCATATCCAAGCCGGGGAGCGGGTTACCGGTGGGAACCTATTGGAACTGTGAGGAAAGAGTTAACCTTTTTCACTGACTTAGAAAATAATAGAAATTCATTCTCCCTGGCAAGACCGAACCAGACTTATTTGCGTAATAAACTATGAGACCAACTTCAAGGACGCAGAATGTTTTGACTTAGAGACGACTGAAAAACATTCTTGTTATGGAAAAAGAAACGTCATAGACTGTTATGGGAGTATAAGTCATTATATTAATTTCTCTTGCTGGGAATATGCAATCCACGCCTTAATGAATGTAAATTAATGAATATGTATGTTGCATAGTTACGCCCTAATCAACTTTGTATAACTTTGTAATGTAAACAATACCAATACACTTTCTATTCGGAGCCGCACATCTCCAGTCTTATGTGTATAACGGCGTTCGCTTGTTTTCATTGAGACGGAGTAGCAGAGGGGGGGTCACCGGTACCTTCTCTGCATTCGGACATCGCTGGCAACAGCTGTGACCGTTAGGTCAACCTAACATTATCTGGCGCCCGAACAGGGACCCGTGTTTCTAATCCCAGGACGCAGTGGACTATCTTGCCATTCAGAGGAGGAGTGGACCAGACGTGGGGACCAGAAACACCTGGCCAGGTAAGAGTTGAACCTTATTCTTCTCTTTATGCTCCCCACATCTGATCTCCCCTCTCCTCAACGCGCAAAATGGTACACTGTGAGTAGAAACTGGGTTATTGGCGGGTTTCCACTGAACTCTGAGAGAGCCTTGCCAGCTGATGTTTTCTGTGCCTTGTTTGTTTGTTTTTCTGTGTTTCTCTGCCTCTCCGTGTGTCTGCTCTCCTGCGCTTTACTTCTGTGCTGTTGTCCTTGTTGGTTGTCATAGATCCCATACATCAGTGAGTGTTGAAAGGGAATAGTGTACCTGCTCTGTCCAATGGATGTGATATTCACTGCCCTAGTGTTAGTGGGAATAGCCCTGTTTGCCATTGCTATCGGATATAGAGTGTATCTCTGTTACAAGAAGGGTAACCCAGCGCCATTCAACATTCTCAGCCCCCTCTGAAGTTAGGACACCACCTTTCAGTAGGAATACACATCAAGAATCAGTCTTTGGGTACTTCCAGGAAAGGTGGTTCTAGACCTCACCTTAGGTAGGAATACAAAAGGAGTTAGTCTCTGAGTATCTCCAGGATAGGTAGGTTTAGTCCAAAGGACGTTCAAGGGTCTAAAAGCTGAAGAAGATAGAAGAAGAAGAATGGGACAAGGAATATCAAAAGACAGAAGAGCTGGATGCACCCTGCAACATCTCATTACGTGTTATCATGGCAAAAGAACAGCCAGTCAGTCCAAGGAAGTTTTCAAGACATTTGGATTGAAGGGGAAGGATCAATTGGACCCCAACAAATGGGATACAATAACAGCTACTAGAGCAGGAGTGATAGCAGATAAATCATGGACTGAACTAGTCAGAACTCTTTCTGACATGGCAAAAACAGCCCACGATCAAGGTTGGATATACCATGAAGAATCAGACACATGGGAAGAAGCTGCGAAGAAGGCTAATAAGAATCAGCAGCCTCCTCCGTACCTGTCAGCTACTCCTGGAACAGCTCCAAAAATAGCAGGATCCCCGGAATGGACCTGCACAAACTGTAGCCAACAAAATCCGGACTGGAGTGAAACATGCCTAGCCTGTGCAGCCCCACAGCACAAGCTACAAGCCACAAGCCACAGCACCAGTGCCTCTTTATCCCGTAGTGGAAAGAAGAGCAAAATGCTCCAGACCCGACTAGAAACCCAGTCAGTTTTTCACGTTACCTGAACCAAATACAGGTCTCCTACAGAAGCACTTGGTTGGACATGGAAGGTTTGTGTAGAGTTAAAATGTCTCCCGAACTGTATGCCAAACTCACTGCCCACCTGACAGGACATGCTCCGGACGATACCCGTAATGTGGAATCGGGCCAAGACTTCATGATAAGACTCAGTCTCTTCTGCGCCCAGGAGCAAAGAACTAAGGGCACAATGGGACCAGTGCATCAAGGTCCTGTGGAGAATGTCAGCTTATTTTACTACAGATTGATGCAGTCATTCGCAAATGAAGGGCTGGACTTACAAGCGGGTGCAATACGTCGCCTGATGGTAAGATCCTTCATGGATGGAATACATGCACCTCTGGCAGAAAGATTGAAAGCGTGCTGCCCAGAATGGAGGAACATGGAAGACATAGATCTTCTAGTCAACAAAGCAAGTGGCTTAGAAACCGACGCAAAGGATAAAAGGAGCAACAAGAAAGTTGTCATAGCAGCAGTGGACGGCCAGCCAGAAGGTACAAGAAAGAAGGCTCCGACCTGCTACTATTGTGGAGTCAGAGGACGTGATCAGAGACTGTAGAAAGAAGAAGAGGGACACTCAAAACCGACCCGAGAGTCAGGAGGAGAAGACTGCCTGACTTGCGGCAGCACGGGATAGGGATGCCAGAGGTCCATTTATACATGTCCCCCTTCACATTGGCAACAAGGAAATAAGAGCTTTGGTGGACTCAGGAGCCTCACGCTCCTGAACCCCAGGAACCTAGTGCCTGAAGGATCCATCTCATCTGAAGCTACTGTAGTATCCGGATTTGATGGACAAGCCCAGATAATCCCAATAACACATCCACTGAAGGTGAAACTGGGACCACACATGTTCGTGTCTAAATTCTTAGTGTCCCCCCTGGGTGGAGATGCCCTAGTGGGAGCCGATCTACTATCAAGACTACAAGCTCAGATTGTCTACAATGAAGATGGATCTGCTATCCTGCAAATTCCAAAAGATATCCCAGAAGAAGTCCTGTGCACTCTCCAGATGATAGAAGATCAACCAGAATCTGATGTTACACGTGAAGTAAACACGGATCCAATACTTCTACAAGTTCCTGCAAAACTCTGGTCCACATAAAAAACTGACCTCGGCACACTACCCGTGCCCACAGTAAAAGTTTCAGTCAAGCCTGGAATTACGCCACCGCAGCTGAGACAATCCCCCCTCCCGCTACCTCTCGCAGTACATCTACCAGTACGTGGATGATTTACTACTGTGCTTCCCTAGTGAAGAGAAATGCTTACCTTTCTGGCAGAAGTAGGATGCAAAGCAAGCAGAGATAAATGCAGACGGTGGATTCCCAATGCGTCACTACTCATGCAACCGCTGTATGATTGCACAAAGAATGTTCCTTTTTCCCTTACAGAAGAAGCTTGACAAAACTTTCAAAAGCTCAAGGAACTAGTGATTGATGCACCTGCTCTGGCACTACCAAACTATGATCTCACCTTTAATCTGTTCGTAGCAGAGCTTCAAGGATTTGCCGTAGGAGTACTCACCCAGAAGACGGACAAACATCACATAATCGGGTACTACTCCTCTCAACTTGACGACGTCACAAAAGCAGCACCAACCTGTGTCCGTGCTGTTACAGCAGTTTCAAACATACTGCAGAAAGCATCTGAAATCTCACTCGATTTCCCGACTACCATCCTTACCAGCCATGACATTTATGCTGTTCTCAATCAAGTGCAGTTGAAACACCTCTCCATGGCAAGATAAGTCAGACTCCAGTGCATGCTGTTGCTACCCCCAAACATCTCATTTGCTCGAGTTACAAGTCTAAACCTTGCTGATCTGCTGATCTTTACAAGTTTAGAAGGGGGGACAGAAGAGAGTGACAGAAGAGAGGACAGAAGAGAGTGACAAACGTACCAGTGCACCATTTGATCATGATTGTCAGGAACTCATTGAACATGAGGCAAAGCCCCTGCACAATATACAGGCAACACCGCTTACAAATCCAGACTTTGAACTTTTTGTGGATGGTAGCAGATACGCTGATGAAGCAGGCAAGTTCCACACCGGATTTGCAGTAGTGACTCTATATGCAGTCTTAGCCAAACAACCGCTACCTCCACGCATATCTGCTCAAGAAGCAGAACTTCTTGCCCTCATCTGGGCAATTGAGTTTCTGGAAGAACAAACAGCGAACATCTACACGGACTCAGCCTATGCACACGGCATTGTGCACGATTTTGGCACTATCTGGCAGACAAGAGGATTCCTGACAGCAACAGGAAATCCCATCAGGCATGGAGCCTCAGTGAAGAAACTAATGGAAGTAGCCTTGATACCAAAACAGCTAGCAATCATAAAGCTTGCTGCCCACACCAAGGCTCAAACACCCGAGGCAAGGGGAAATCGCTTGGCCGATCAAACAGCAAAACAAGCCGCCTTACTCCCTTTGAAGGAGACGGAAACAGTGTCAACGACGGAGGAAGAAATGCAGAACCTCTTTGAGACACAAGAAAACGCCTCTGAGGAAGAAAAGGCCGGATGGCGGGCCAAGGGGGCAGAAAAGGTGGAGGGGATTTGGCGCCTAAACGGACTTCCCGTCCTGCCACGCAGTTGGTTCCCTGCCATTTTCCAAGTACTCCACTATCCCACACACGGTAGCACAAACTCAATCATGAACCAGATGCAACCATATTGGATAGCCCCCGGCTTCAGACAATACGCCTCCCAGAGAATAAAGGATTGTCACATCTGTCAACAACACAATCCAGGCCAGCTAACTAAATCCCTGCAAAGACACATGCCAAAGACGTTTGCCCCATTTCAAAGAGTATAAATAGACTATATACAGTTGCCAAAACATGGCATCTACGAGTTTGTACTTGTCTGTGTAGACCTCTTCTCAGGATGGCCAGAGGCCTACCCTGTCAGTTCAGCCACAGCCCGAATTACAGCAAAGAAATTGGCCTGTGAGCTGGTGCCTCAGTTTGGACTCCCTGAAGTCATAGAGTCAGACCGAGGTACTCATTTCACTGGACAAGTTTTTCAGAACACCTGTGCCCTGTTAGGCATGCAGTCAGCCTTACACACCTTACCACCCACAGTCATCAGGGAAAGTGGAAAGGTTAAATGGAACTCTAAAGCTCAAACTAGCCAAGGCAGTGGAGGAGACTGGTAGACCATGGACAGAATGTCTCCCCATAGTTCTTTACTCTATAAGGACTACCCCACAGGGAAAGCACAGGCTCTCACCCTTTGAAATACTCTTTGGTAGTGCACCCAGATTAGGATGCTACTTCCCGCAGGAGTTACACCTGCAATGTGATAGCCTAACGTCTTATGTTGTTTCCCTGCAGAAGAGACTAACTGAAACCCATCAAAGGGTCTACTCTTCTCTACCTGATCCTGATGCTGTTCCAGGAACCCACTCCCTAAAGCCTGGTGACCGGGTCTACTTAAAGAAGCACGTGAAAAAGACCCTTGAGCCACGATTCGAAGGGCCTTTGACTGTTCAGCTGACCACTCCAACCTCCGTCAAACTTGAGGGGAGATCGACATGGGTCCATGCCAGCCACTGCAAGAAGGCCTAATACTGCTGATAAGTATTTCTATGTGTACTCCCTTTTTGGGGCCTTCTACACCATGGCAGAATTAATTTGAGACCCATCATGAAGTGTTAGCTGAAAAACTTGAGATCACAGACTGCTGGATATGTACACACGCACTTGTGACAGCCTCTTCCATGCCATACTTAGCCATACCAGTCCCAATAAACAAAGTGTTTCAATGGGGAGGCTGTTACAACAGACTATCAGTGTTCCAAGTGTTACTCTGTTTACTAGTTGCTTATGTAGTGTTCAAGTTGCTAATGGCTTTGTTTTCCCGCTGCTTGAAGCAATGTAGATACAATGATTATTCAGCACCCGTAAGAAATCACTAATATGCCTTTTTTCTCTTCTCTACTCTTTCCTCTAGAAATCACCTTGGCGTATCATGATGAGACTCCTATCGAGAGGCATGCAGGCAGTCCTGGGTGACGGATGTGAGACGACACTCCCTGAGCAAACCCGCGGCTCAGAAAGTATCTGGAGGCTAGCCTGCTTTCTCTATAGTCCAAAGCTTCTCGATGGCCCCCTGTCCATCAATCACGCCAATAGGGGGGATTGTGAGGAAAGAGTTAACCTTTTTCACTGACTTAGAAAATAATAGAAATTCATTCTCCCTGGCAAGACCGAACCAGACTTATTTGCGTAATAAACTATGAGACCAACTTCAAGGACGCAGAATGTTTTGACTTAGAGACGACTGAAAAACATTCTTGTTATGGAAAAAGAAACGTCATAGACTGTTATGGGAGTATAAGTCATTATATTAATTTCTCTTGCTGGGAATATGCAATCCACGCCTTAATGAATGTAAATTAATGAATATGTATGTTGCATAGTTACGCCCTAATCAACTTTGTATAACTTTGTAATGTAAACAATACCAATACACTTTCTATTCGGAGCCGCACATCTCCAGTCTTATGTGTATAACGGCGTTCGCTTGTTTTCATTGAGACGGAGTAGCAGAGGGGGGGTCACCGGTACCTTCTCTGCATTCGGACATCGCTGGCAACAGCTGTGACCGTTAGGTCAACCTAACAGAACCGTTTACCGTACTTAGGTGCAGGGAAAGGCAGTCACCGTCAACCTGCCGGGGAAAAGCAACAGCAGCCGTCCGTGGGACCCGTCTTTCCAGCCGTGTGTTTTACTGAGAACTGTGTCCTCATCATTGGCTGAGTGAGTACCACCGTGCCGTGCGGCACAGTGCTGCCCCCGCGACCCTGCACCTCACCAGGCCCTGTAACCCACCTGCCATCCATCCCTACCCTCATCACCGGGCCCCGGGACAACAAAACCCCCTACCCACGGAGGGGAGAACTAACAACTCAGCTGCTCCCTGTCACCGCTCCCGGGATCCCCGTCCAAAGCAGCGGTGGTGTCACCAAAATCACCACAACCGTGGGTGGCGTCACGGACAATATCCAAATATCCATAATCAAAACCCCCACAACCAATCATCCCCCTTTTCACTCACGGGCGAGGAGCGCCGCTCGAGTCCCCGGGATCCAGCCCACCGCTCGAGCCACCACCGAGCAGCAGCAGCGGCCGCAGCGGCAGCCGGACCCGAGCAGTGGGAGAGCGCAGCGTCCCCTCCTCCGCCTGCGACACAAACATCTCCTTACCTGCGTCCCGCCGTCAATGTGGAAGGGAGATGGTGGGCGGGATGTTACGTCCAGCTCATCTCCGCTCCTCTGCTTCTATTGGTCGGCCGATTAGTGACGTCGCGATGACGTCGCTGTGACGTCGAACGCACCTCCCCCTTAAAGGAAGGATTGTTAGGCAGTCACAGCGACGTCGCAGAGCATGTAAGTGCATGTGAAGCTGTCGTAGAGATAATGTTCGCTACGGCAGCTATCACAAGAGATCGCATGTGCGACAGGGGCGGGTGCTATCGCGCTGGACATCGCTAGCAATTGCTAGCGATGTCGCAACGTGTAAAGCCCGCCTAAGTGATAGTAACAATCATATAGGTTGGGGAGTGCAAGGTCTCTATCATCCACCAGCTCCGTCATGTTATCATGGAGGATGAAGAGGATCCAGTAACTCCTGTGAAGATCTAGTGACTTCCATATCAAAGAGAGTTAAGGCCGTGCTGGAGAATAAAGACGGCCATACATAATATTGAAACCTTGTGCACAATTTGACCACTTTCACTTGGGGTATACTCACTTTTGTCGGCAGCAGTTTAGACATTAATGGCTGTGTGATTGTGACGCCCTGGACTATCCAGGTCGTCCCAGGTAGACACAACAACACTACACCCCCCCCTTCCCAGTTAGGTAACATCAGTCAAACTTAAAAGCCTTGTCACCACCCTCCAGGTTTGATGTCCACACCAGGGTGGGTGGAGCCAGGAGGTTTGCTCCACCCACCAAGGAGTTCACAGGCCTGGAGGTGGGAACCTAGTAGTCAAGTTCAAGTCAGTTGGAAGAGTGGTTTTGACAGTGAAGGAGGGAGGTTGTGTCCAGAAGCAGACCTGTGCTCAGGCCTGCCAAAGACTACTCCGGTGGCTGGGTTGGAGCCCAGTCACCATTGGCAAGGAGGCAGACGGTAGTGACCGCCTGCAGGAGACCGGGAAGACGACCGGTGGAACTGTAAGGGACTGGGACAGGGTAGTATTAAGGAATAACGTTTGGAACTCCATTCTATGTCTGAACTGGGTGCAAAAAACCTAAAAAACATCTAAAAAACATAAAAAACATCACTATGGGGAGATAAGGTATGCACACCAGTGACTATGGAAGGGGAATACATGGAATAGCAGAAACTGCTGTGTGAATACTGACATGAAAAATTCAATAGCTATTTGTAAGAATGAAATGTGAAAAATGGAACCTGCATTACTGCCATGAATATATGAATAAAGAGAAATTTAGCTACTGAATTCAGTAGCTAAATTTCTCTTTATTCATATATTCATGGCAGTAATGCAGGTTCCATTTTTCACATTTCATTCTTACAAATAGCTATTGAATTTTTCATGTCAGTATTCACACAGCAGTTTCTGCTATTCCATGTATTCCCCTTCCATAGTCACTGGTGTGCATACCTTATCTCCCCATGGGACAGGGTAGTGGCCCATCGGAACCAAACCAACTGGATACCGGAGCACCAGGCAGGGTACTCAGACCCCGAACTAGGCTAGAAGCCACCACCATAGTCAAATTAACTGATTGCGGTCTGGACCTCAGGGGTTCATTCCCACCTAAGTCCCGATTGAAGGCAACAGCCCAAACATTCCGGATAAGTGCCACTGCCATGGGCAAGAGATCCAAAGGGCCAGCGTCTGTGGGCAAACGGGCTCCTACGACAGGTACACGTCGGGAAGCGGACTACCGGTGCCTAGGCACAGGAGTCAAGATTCACACATAGAGGTGCAGGAGAAAGGCGGACATTACCAACCTAATCTGGGAAAAGCTGCAGGCGGCTGCGGGCCCCGTTTATCACTCCGTTTGGTTTACCAGTGACTCCAGTGTCTTGTGTCAGAGTGAGTACACCAGTGCCATCCGGCGCTGCACCGCAACACTACACCCTGCACCCGGGCCCAGGCCCGCCGGACCCCGGGACCAATATCCCCTACCCACGGAGGAGTCAACACCTAGCTGCGCTACTACACCGCTCCCGGGGGCCCCCACACCTTCACCGCAGCGGTGGTGTCTACAATCACAACCCGTGGGTGGCGTCACGAACTATCACTTCAAACCAAACACCAAAATCCCCGCGTGTAGCGCTAACCCCCTTGCAGAGCGACATGACCCCTGGGTCCGTGAGAGGCTCGAGCCACCACCCGCAGTGCGAGCACAGATCCGAGTGGCTCGGCAGCCACAGCCGAGCCCGCGGGGCGGTACATGATGAGTGATTTACACCATTATACAAGCTGCACACTAACACTGTACATTGTATAACAGAGTCAGATCTTCAGCGTCGACCCATGAAAAGTTATAATAAAGTATTTATCAAAATGGGAGGGGTGTACTCATTTTTGTGATATACTAAACAATTTTTTTGCAAAACTGTTCAAAACGTTACTACTCTGAAACATTTAGATGATGCTCCTTGGTTTTAACCTGTTCTATAATAAAGGAATAAGGGCCAGTTCGTGAACATCTCTCCTCAATGTGAAATGTAACATCTCTAATCCTCTGTAATAAATTTCCATCTATTGATCAACCTTCCAGAAGCTTCAGCCAAAGATAACAGAAAAATAATGTTGTTTCCTGGTATCAGCTATGTTGTCTGAGGACCCGCCCCTTCTGGTCACATGGGTATGACATCAGCACATGTCCTTCTAGTCACTTAGTAAACTGATTCTATAAAAGAATAAGCATAAATAACGGGGAGGACAGACAGGCAGGGGGGTGGAATCACTATGAATACCCACCCCTGCTATCAGCTGATTAGGAGCTGCTGCCACTTAAAAAGCTGCTCATTTTATAAACTTTACTTGTATTTGTTTCAAAACCTATACATCCTAGATGACAACTAATGGTGTGTATAGAATCAGCATGATAGTGTGGCGTCCCTGCGGCTTCAGGCGCCATAGGGTACTGCACCTCATCTGATATGCAGTATTCACCTCGGATACGGAGGAGGTTGTCACCGGAATACAACCAACAACACACACAAACAACACATAACACGAGAGCTCTTCCACTGGGACTGGGCTAGGGTAGCTGCTGGGGTGGCCATCACAAGGTATGGGACCTCTTGCCCACTAGTTCAGGAACCCGGGAGGCGGTGCACAACAGGCGAAGTGAGGATTCATCTCATACACACAAGTCAGTGAGAAGTTAGCTCCGGGAGCAGCAAGCACCAGGTGGCACTCAGGAGGAGACAGGCAAAAACACGGACAGCTCAGGACCCGTGGTCTGGGGCTAGAGGCTCGACCCGGGTTCTGAGGAAAGAAGGAGCATCCCAGGGATCGCGGGGAGTGCAGAAGGCAACCGTGACCTGTTCCATGGCCCAGGAACTGGGGTGGAGGGAAATCGTCGAAAGGTGACGCACAGAAGGAAACACCGGCCTCGACCTCCAAAGTATCCGGGATCGGCTGAAGTCCATCACAGCGGAGCTCGGTGCTCCAACGGCGGTGTGCTTCCAGTGAGTAAACTTGAACTGCACTCTCTGTGTCGTCCCATTACTATCAACGCTCCCATCACCGCGCCCCTGCGCCATAGGCGACTACAACCACCAACATCCTCCCTGGGGCCAGGTTCTACCTATGGAGAGCTGCAACACCCAAGCTGCGTCACCATCCGCCCCAGCAGAGAAGAGACTTCTCGCAGCGGTGGCTAATACTGGCCACACACCACAGGTGGCACCACAAACAACTACCCCCATCATCCCCATCCCTTCATCTTTATTGATATCGCTGGGGTCACGAAACCGGGCAAGACCACCGTGGCATCCCAGGAGATGAACCACGGCCCAGTGACGGGTAACCTCAGACCCTGTGGGCGTGTCAATAGCACTGGCTTTAAGTGATATAGGAAAATCCTGGTGATTTGTGTGCTTTAATCTCTAATGAGCGGCTTGTTAGTCTCCTTTGATCACATGCTGTGGGAGAGCCAATGATATTTTATTTCCTCTCTCCCTATATATGGTGGCTGTCTTTTTCCTTTAATGCCAGCTATAGCTTCTCTATACTGGTCTGATGAGGTGTTGTGATCCAGACTTACTGCTGGTTGTTTTGCATTATTGCTGTGAGCAGTTGTGGTGTTAACCCTTGTTGTTCTTGTGTTGCTGCCTTTCTGCTCTTGCTTTTCTCCTTAGTTTCTTATTGTTTATTCCTGTGTGTTTGCAGTATGTCTGAGTTTTGCTTTTTCCTGTCTGTCTTAATTTGTGTTGATAACTGTGAGGGCCAGGGAGGACTGGTAGGCCCAGGAGGTGGATCCACTGGACTGAGCACCCCACCTGGAGGGCAGAGTACACGGTAGCTGGAGCACTAGCGTGGCAGGAATGGGAAGAACCAGGTCACCAGGGTCATGGAGTACCATAGGACAGTACAGGAACAGATGCAGGTATCAGGAAGCAAAGACAGGACCAGGTCACTAGGGTCACAGCGTACTTTAAGGCAGTAATACAGGAAACCGGAACAAAAGGACCTGAGCACCTAGCTCACAAGACAAAGCAAAGAAACACAAGCGATGATCAGGCCCCGCCCACATGGAGAGGCCAGTCCTATATACCCAGCACAGCCTCAGGTCATTTCCTGTTGCAGCAGTGCTGGGCCTATAAGACCAGGTGAGCGGGCACGACCCGATCCTATACAGAACATCAGAGTCAGACGCCTGAGACCTAGAACAGGACTCAGGGGACCAAGAGCGGGTTGCGGCAGGCGTGACCGGTGGACGCATGGACTGGACCAGTGAGCAAGGAGCGGTGGTGCGATGGCAAGACTGGATCAGTGAGCACGGAGCGGTGCAAGGCAGGTGAGACTGGGTCAGAGGGTACGGAGCACTGCCTGGATGGTGAAACCGGCTCAGAAGGTAAGGAGCGCTGCTGGGACACCGGGAGCATGACAATATCCCACTCCTTCCCCCTTCCTTGTGGGGGGAAACAGAATAGCGCAGGTCAGGAGAATAGTAATGTATGGGACTCCAGGATCTCCACCATCAGGGGTAATCTAGAGGTCAGGAATAGTCAAAGGTCCTCAAGCATGAGGGTCAGTATAGGAGCCCCCTGTCCCTCACTATCCTGCAGTCACATCATGACAAGTATGACAGGAATTACGTTATATGGGGAAAGTGCGGAGGGATCCTACAACTTCCCTAATTTTTGACTACATCTCAATTATTGAGTCATTGACTGAAATGTCAATACATTTTTTTGAATTGTCCTGAATTTTTTTTTTTACCATAGAAATTTTTCCTTTTGTTATTGGAAACTTTCTTTAAGAAATAGAGAACAAGAAAATCCTGTTAATGTAATCTAAGTTCACTCTTATAATCTTCCCTGTAACATCAGATGACATACAAGGGAAAGTTGTTGTCCTCTTTCTTTCTGAAGAGGATATTTTGCCATTTATATGTTCAGAGGCGCATGAAACTGGCGCATGACAAGGAGAAACTTTACTCCTTAAACTTCTCGGCAGAGGTCTCTCACATGGCAAACACTTCTGCTTTTCCCTGAAGAGGGGCAAAAACGATGAAACATGTATCTGAAAATGGAGCTTCTGGTTTGGCTTCTTATCCTAAGTCATGGAGAAAGGCTTTTTATTGCTATTGACTTCCAGAATTGGCACCTCCAATGTTATGAATTTACACATTACTAGATTCATTCCAGACATTTCTGACCTTTAGCCCATATACTGTGACAGTTCTAGAATTCTCAGGTTTTCAGCCTGAATGTGAAGACAGAATTACACACGACCCCCGCCCCTCCCCTCAGCCTCCAGCAACTTTACTGTGAAGAGAGAAAACCTCTAGTGATCAACGTGTCACATACAAGGCTCACATTCCACATCTGTATCCGCACAGCGCATGTGCTCACGGAATTGAAGCCTGAATGCTGAATGAAAAGAATGCTGCCCAGCAATCTTATATATCATTATGATGTTCACTATTCCTGTGTAATACCGTCTGCAGAGAAAGAAGCCGTGCTACGTGTCACATGTGAGATAGTAGAATGTAACTACTATAATACTGCCCCTATGTACAAGTATATGACTACTATAATACTGCCCCCTATGTACAAGAATATAACTACTATAATACTGCTCCTATGTACAAGAATATAACTACTATAATACTGCCCCTATGTACAAGAATATAACTACTATAATACTGCCCCCTATGTACAAGAATATAACTACTATAATACTGCTCCTATGTACAAGAATATAACTACTATAATACTGCCCCTATGTACAAGAATATAACTACTATAATACTGCTCCTATGTACAAGAATATAACTACTATAATACTGCCCCTATGTACAAGTATATGACTACTATAATACTGCCCCCTATGTACAAGAATATAACTACTATAATACTGCTCCTATGTACAAGAGTATAACTACTATAATACTACTCCTATGTACAAGAATATAACTACTATAATACTGCTCCTATGTACAAGAATATAACTACTATAATACTGCCCCTATGTACAAGAATATAACTACTATAATACTGCCCCTATGTACAAGAATATAACTACTATACTACTGCTCCTATGTACAAGAATTTAACTGCTATAATACTGCCCCCTATGTACAAGAATATAACTACTATAATACTGCTCCTATGTACAAGAATATAACTACTATAATACTACTCCTATGTACAAGAATATAACTACTATAATACTGCCCCTATGTACAAGAATATAACTACTATAATACTGCCCCTATGTACAAGAATATAACTACTATAATACTGCCCCTATGTACAAGAATATATCTACTATAATACTGCCCCTATGTACAAGAATATAACTACTATAATACTGCTCCTATGTACAAGAATATAACTACTATAATACTGCCCCCTATGTACAAGAATATAACTACTATAATACTGCCCCTATGTACAAGAATATAAGTACTATAATACTGCCCCTATGTACAAGAATATAACTACTATACTACTGCTCCTATGTACAAGAATTTAACTGCTATAATACTGCCCCTATGTACAAGAATATAACTACTATAATACTGCTCCTATGTACAAGAATTTAACTGCTATAATACTGCCCCTATGTACAAGAATATAAGTACTATAATACTGCCCCCTATGTACAAGAATATACTGTATCTACTATAATACTGCCCCCTATGTACAAGAATATAACTACTATAATACTGCCCCTATGTACAAGAATATAACTACTATACTACTGCTCCTATGTACAAGAATTTAACTGCTATAATACTGCCCCTATGTACAAGAATATAACTACTATAATACTGCTCCTATGTACAAGAATATAACTACTATAATACTGTTCCTATGTACAAGAATATAACTACTATAATACTGCTCCTATGTACAAGAATATAAGTACTATAATACTGCCCCCTATGTACAAGAATATACTGTATCTACTATAATACTGCCCCCTATGTACAAGAATATAACTACTATAATACTGCCCCTATGTACAAGAATATAACTACTATAATACTGCCCCCTATGTACAAGAATATATCTACTATAATACTGCTCATATGTACAAGAATATAACTACTATAATACTGCCCCTACGTACAAGAATATAACTACTATAAAACTGCTCATATGTACAAGAATATAACTACAATAATACTGCCCCTATGTACAAGAATATAACTACTATAATACTGTCTCTATGTACAAGAATATAACTACTATAATACTGCCCCTATGTACAAGAATATAACTACTATAATACTGCCCCTATGTACAAGAATATAACTACAATAATACTGCCCCTATGTACAAGAATATAACTACTATAATACTGTCTCTATGTACAAGAATATAACTACTATAATACTGCCCCTATGTACAAGAATATAACTACTATAATACTGCCCCTATATACAAGAATATAACTACTATAATACTGCCCCTATATACAAGAATATAACTACTATAATACTGCCCCTATGTACAAGAATATAACTACTATAATACTGTCTCTATGTACAAGAATATAACTACTATAATACTGCCACTATGTACAAGAATATAACTACTATAATACTGCCCCCTATGTACAAGAATATAACTACTATAATACTGTTCCTATGTACAAGAATATATCTACTATAATACTGCCCCCTATGTACAAGAATATATTTACTATAATACTGCCCCCTATGTGCAAGAATATAACTACTATAATACTGCCCCCTATGTACAAGAATATAACTACTATAATACTGCTCCTATGTACAAGAATATAACTACTATAATACTGCCCCCTATGTACAAGAATATAACTACTATAATACTGCCCCTATGTACAAGAATATAACTACTATAATACTGCCCCTATGTACAAGAATATAACTACTATAATACTGCCCCTATGTACAAGAATATATCTACTATAATACTGCCCCTACGTACAAGAATATAACTACTATAAAACTGCTCATATGTACAAGAATATAACTACTATAATACAGCCCCTATGTACAAGAATATAACTACTATAATACTGCCCCTATGTACAAGGATATAACTACTATAATACTGCCCCTATGTACAAGAATATAACTACTATAATACTGCCCCTATGTACAAGAATATAACTACTATAATACTGCCCCTATGTACAAGAATATAACTACTATAATACTGCCCCTAGGTACAATAATATAACTACTATAATACTGCTCCTATGTATAAGAATATAACTACTATAATACTGCCCCTATGTACAAGAATATATCTACTATAATACTGCCCCTAGGTACAATAATATAACTACTATAATACTGCCCCCTATGTACAAGAATATAACTACTATAATACTGCCCCTATGTACAAGAATATAACTACTATAATACTGCTGCCTATGTACAAGAATATAACTACTATAATACTGCCCCTATGTACAAGAATATAACTACTATAATACTGCCCCTATATACAAGAATATATCTACTATAATACTGCTCATAGATACAAGAATATATCTACTATAATACTGCCCCTATGTACAAGAATATAACTACTATAATACTGCCCCTATGTACAAGAATATAACTACTATAATACTGCTCCTATGTACAAGAATATAACTACTATTATACTGCCCCTATGTACAAGAATATAACTACTATAATACTGCTCCTATGTACAAGAATATGACTACTATAATACTGCCCCTATGTACAAGAATATAACTACTATAATACTGCTCCTATGTACAAGAATATAACTACTATAATACTGCCCCTATGTACAAGAATATAACTACTATAATACTGCTCCTATATACAAGAATATAACTACTATAATACTGCTTCTTATGAATAAATTTCTAATTACAAGAGCTACAAATATTTGCTCAAGTGATATATGAAGTAATGTATCCTGTCTACTCTGTAACACTTTAGGGGTCATGAGGAACCCAGATAATGCAAAAAAACAGCTAAGCATTGGTGGTTCAGTGGTAGAATTCTCGCCTGCCACGCGGGAGGCCCGGGTTCGATTCCCGGCCAATGCAGCACAACTTTTGCTTTTTATTTTCAGTTTTCATGGTCTGTTTTTTTTCTACTAGTTTTGAGTAGGGGAAACATTTTTTCCAAATTACAAGTTTCATAAAATCCTGTAAATTTAGAAATTATTTCTCTGCACTGTAACATACTGTAGAGACCACACGCTATTGGATTATGCAGAGGAATTGGCTTGTATCTGAGTCGAATAGGTCCCGGACTTCTGGGATTCTTCTCCATAGGAAACGTTACAATAGGGACAGAAACCTCAGATTTTGAAGATTAAGACATCAGGTGAAAACCTGACAGAGGTATATGTGGGGAGTATCGCCCACACTTTTGTAGACCAATAAAAGATTGTTGCACACTAATTTATTTCAGAATATCCCTAGTCGGGTATAGCACCCTGACTGTGGCCCTTGGGTCACTATCTTCACTATCTTTGGTTTCGGTTGGGTGAATGGAGTCTTATGGATACATCTGATCCATTCACTTGGAATTTTCTGGCAAAAATAGATTTTAAAAGTCACCATTAAAGTTTTGACTTTAGCTTTGCAGGTGGCCGGGCATGATTCCACGTGATTTTCTGCCTGGGCCTATATAAGGCCTACCAATATACAGAGCTGTCTCTCAGTATTGAGATGTTGTTGTTCTTGAGTCCTGTCTGCCTGCGACTTACTACCAAATTCCTGTCCACCTGCAGCCTCCAGAACCTCTGCTACCTGTTCCCAGTGTCCTGTCTGTCTGTAGTCTCCAGGACCTCTGCTACATCTTTATTGTCTCCAAGACTTATCCTGTCTCTCTGTGGTTCTCCAAGACTTCAGTTACCTTTCATCAGTCTCCAAGATATCTAATGTGTCTGAGATATCTCTTGTCTGCCAACGGCTTCCAGGATCTTTGCTACCTATCTGTGGTCTCCAGGACGTCTCCTATCTGCCAGCGGCTTCCAGTACCTCTGCTTCCTGTCTGTGGTCTCCAGGATATATCCTATCTGCCAGTGTTTTCCAGTACCTCTTCTGTCTGTGGTCTCCAGGATATCTCCTGCCTGCCTGCAGCTTCCAATACCTCTGCTACCTGTCTGTGGTCTCCAGAATATCTCCTATCTGCCAGTGTTTTCCAGTACCTCTACTATTTGTTGGTGGTCTACAGGATGTCTCCTATTAGCCAACAGTTTCTCGTACCTCTACTATTTGTCTGTGGTCTACAGGATGTCTCCTTTCAACTATCAGATTCTAATACATCTTCTAACTGTCTGTGGCCTCTAGGGTGTCTCCTGCTTGCCTGCAGCTTCCAGTACCTCTTCTACCTGTCTGTGGTCTGCAGGACATCTCCTATCTACTTGTGGCTTCCAGAACCTCTGTTACATCTCTGCAGTCTCCAAGATGTCTCTTGTCTGCCAGCGGCTTCAAGTATCTCTGCTACCTGTCTGTGGTCTCCACAATATCTCCTATCTACCAGTAGCTTCCAGTACTTCTGCTACTTGTCCGTAGTCTCCAGGACATCTCCTATTTGCCAGCAGCTTCTAATACCTCTTCTGTCTGTGGTCTCCAGGATGTCTCCTGCCTGACTGCAGCTTCCAATAACTCTTCTACCTGTCTGTAGTCTCCAGGACATCTCCTATCTTCTTGTGGCTTCCAGTACCTCTGGTACCTGTTGACGGTCTTCTAAGACCTCTGTTACCTGTCTGTGGTCTCCAGGACATCTCCTGTTATCCTACAGCTTCCAGTACCTTTTCTATCTGTCTGTGGTCTCCAGGATTTTTCCTATCTGCCTACAGCTTCCAGTACCTCTTCTACCTGTTACTCAAAGTGGCTCACCTACATGAAAATGTACCAAAAAAAATACCACAAATATAGTGTATAAAGAATAAATAATGCACTAACACAAAGCGGATAATGTAGGGTAAAAATTGACAAACGGGCATAGTTAAATTATATCAAAGGTAAATGAGGGCAACACTAACTGAGCCTAGTAAAGTGTCCCTATTGTCTTCTCAATACTGACCCTTCCTAACCACAGAAGTTGGCACCCTATTGAAGGGGACAACAAATGGCACTCCTCGTCCCCGTTGGCTCTTTGTATAGATATCTCTTTGTATAGATACCTATTGCACCCTATCCTGTTAATGCATGAACTATTTGTAGAGAGTGGTCAGTCCCCTTTTTAAGAGATGTAATGTTTGTATGGCAACCCAAGCAGAAAATGTAACAAATGTAACAAACAGTCCACCAGAGGAAGCTGTGAATGTGTTAGATGTATACTGTGCTCCAAGGTCACCCACTTCAATAGAAAAGTTATATAAAAAGCATTTATTTATCTCTAGTCACATTCAGCAAACAACCTGTAATGAGTCAAAGAAATACTCATCTATCGGAACGGGTTTCTCCTGTCTTTGGAGCTTCTTCAGGGGATAAATCACTGCTCCAGCGTCGCTTCCAGCTCTGCTGCATGGAGGTGACCGGAGCTGCAGCAGACACCGCCGCTCCTGTCACCTCCACACAGCTAATGAAGGCAATAGCGCGATCAGCTGAGCTGTCACTGAGGTTACTCGCGGCCAACGCTGAATACAGCTGATCGCGCTATTGCCTTCATTAGCTGCGTGGAGGTGACAGGAGCGGCGGTGTCTTCTGCAGCTCCGGTCACCTTCATGCAGCAGAGCTGGAAGCGACGCTGGAGCATCCTGGATTACGCCGGACATGGAGGGCTTTTTCGGGCTTATTAAAGTGGTGAACCAGGGTATATGTTTGTGTTTTTTATTTCTAATAAAGGATTTTTTCGGGTGTGTGTGTGTTTATTTACTGTCACTTACAGATTAATCATGGAAGGTATCTCGGGGAGACGCCTGACATGATTAATCTAGGACTCATTGGCAGCTATGGGCTTCCAATAACTCCTTATTACCCCGATTTGCCAACGCACCAGGGCAAATCGGGAAGAGCCAGGTACAGTCCCAGAACTGTCGCATATAATGTATGCGGCAATTCTGGGTGGCTGCTGACTGATATTGTTAGGCTGGGGGGCTCCCCATAACGTGGGGCTCCCCATCCTGAGAATACCAGCCTTCAGCCGTATGGCTTTATCTGGCTGGTATTAATATTGGGGGGGACCGCACGCCGTTTTTTAAAATTATTTATTTATTTATTTTAATGCACAGTATAGACACGCCCACCGGCTGCTGTGATTGGGTGCAGTGAGACACCTGTCACTCAGCGAAACCAAGGGAAAAATTGTGAAAACATACCCTGCTGTAACTAAATAAAAGCATAGTGCATATAAACATAGGGTACTTAGTAAACACTGTTCAACCAATCACAGGCGTCTGTGGGTGGGGAAAGCAGGGAATACGAGATTGATTAATGAGCGGCCGGCATATTCAAAGTAATTGTTGCCGCGTATTCTCTGCACAGCTGTTCCTCGCCGCGCTGGTGATCGGGGAGCGGTATGAGCCGGGGGAAGAAAAAAACAGAGCGCCAATGTAAGTATGACTGAGAACAGCAGAAAAAAAGGTAAGTATACTGAATTTAATTAAAAAAAAAAAAATAAGATCGCTAGTGTAAAAACGCACACGCACGAAACGTGCTGAACACGGACATACTCCGTGTGCGGTACGTGCAGGCACGGACCCATAGACTAAAGCGGGTCCATGCCTGCGTGCTGCCAGCCAAAAACGGACATGTTGTCCGTGTAGAAAAGCGCACACACATACTTACCACACGGTCACACGTTCCGTGCGATTTTACGTGTGTGCCATCTACCATAGAATAACATGGGTCTCCGTGTGTACGTGTCTCCGGTACGTGCAAATACGTACCGCACACGTACAAATTAAACGGATGTGTGTTGCGGGTCTAAGGTAAGAAATGATGGGAAATGAGTGGACACCAGTTTTTGATGGTATGGAAATAGCAGAATGTGGCCAACCTCATTAATCTCTGCTCCATAAAAAAGCAACCTTCATTTTTCTCTAAATCTTTGGATATATCAAAACATTTTTTGAAACCATTCATGGTTCCTGTTGTGACTAAAAGGTTCACTGTTCTCATGGCAAAGAAGTCTTGTCTTTCCTCGAGATGGAACCTTTATTTCTGTAGACAGTTAGAACGCCTCGTGTCTCTAGAGGGGGTTTAACATCAAACACTTTGACCATACATTTTGTATGGCCCATTTATGTACTTGGACAAAATACTGCTTTCCCCCTGTGACATTTCTTATCAAGAAGACTAAATAATTGTTATACTTATCATTTCTCTTTGTAACTAAGATTTAGATTTTACGCTTTTATTTGTCATTTCTACTAAGGCCACATTAATCTGTTCTACAGAGGCAGAAAACATTTTGTGGGTTTATTGTTCCTTTTCTTTGATGCTTTGAGCAGGATTTTAGACCAGATGACCCAGGAGGTCCCTTCTAACTCATCTATTCTTTTATTCTTTTCCATGAAGTTGAATGACTACAAGAGGTATTTTGAATTCAGAGAAACAGAAAAACAAGTTAATGTGTTGAATGACATAAAATTCCCTTTTATATCATAGGTTATACCTCTGTAATATTTCAGGAGAACACAATAATTTTCTTCAGGAGGACCACTGAAGGGCACAGAGCAGGGCTGTATCACGCACAGTGGTAGACCACTCAGCCACCATGGAGCTGATGAGCTGGAAGGTCCAATGCCAAATGACACCTTCTCTGCCCCCTCGAACATTCCAATTTTAACAGTATCTCCATCTCCATGAAGTTGACATCCCTGAACACAACGGTGAAACAAGTGAGCCATCAACTCCTTCTTCCATCATTCAACCTGGGTGTCTGAGACTCAGCATAGCCAAGCAACATGGCGTCACTAAATAAAGCCTGCTGTGTGGAGAATCAGTCTACATGCTGCACAGAGAGGAGCAGTACTTTTAAGAAATGAGGGGAGTTATTTTTTAAAAAGTATTGTGTCAGTCATTGCATTATTCTTGGTGGTCATCATACTGTTTAGGAGGCTGTTGGGTCATTATACCATGTTGGGACTATCATGCTGTGTATGGGTCTGTGGAGGCACCATACTGTGTGGAAGGGGTAGTAAAGGCCATCATACTGTATGTCGGGGCTTTGGGGGGTCATAATTCTGTATGAGGGTCCGTGTCGGCTATCATACTATGTGAATTCTAGGAGTCCATCATATTGTATGCAGGACTGTGGTACTATCATACTTTTGAGAGAATTGGGGGAGTCATCATATTGTTTTGGGTCCTGTTGGAGCCAACATACCATGTGGGCCACTGTGGGAGCAATCATAATATGTGGGGGCAATCATATTGTGTGGGGGACTTTTGTGCCATGATACTTTGTGGGCATTATTGGAGCCATCATCCTGTAAGGAGTGCTGTAGGGGCCAACATACTGGGTAAAGAGATTGTGGGTACAACCTATAATTAAGGAGGCTAAAGGGGCCATCATATTGTGTGAGGGGCTGAGGAGACATCAAAGTGTGTAGGGGTCTGTGGAGGCCATCATACTATGGGGGAAAATTGTGGGGAACATACTGTGTGGGGACTATGAGGGCCATCATACTTGGTAAAGAACTCCTGGAGTCATCATACTTTGTGGAGAACTGTAAAAGTCATTATATTGTGCGTGAAATGTGTATGACACCATACTGTGTTGGGTTACTGTTGGTACATCATACTATGTAAGTCAACAGAGGCTATCATACTATATGAGGATATATGGACAATCATACTGTCTGGGGGACTGCAGAGTCAACATACTATGTGGAGGACTGTGGGGACCACCTTATTGTACGTGGAGACTTTGGGTGCCATAATGCTGTGTGTCGGGACTGTGTGGGGCATCATACTGTGTGGTGGACTGAGGGAGTCATCATAATATCTGGAGGAATGTGGGGAACATCATACAGTATGGGGGGAGCTGTGGGGGCCATCATACTGTGTGAGGGACTGTGGGGCCATCATACTATGTGAAAGACTGTGTGGGCCATCAACTTTTGTGTGGGACTATGTGGGCCATTGCACTACGTGATAACAGTGAGGGGGTATTACGCTTTAAGTAAGATTGCTGTGGGGCCATCACACTGTGTGTGAGGGGGTCATTGTGGGGGCCTTCATACTTTGTAGGGAGACTGTGGGGTCCAGCCTGTGTGGGGGAACTGAGAGGCATAATACTGTGTGTGTTTGGGTCATTGTGGGGCCTACCATACTGTGTAGGGAGACTGTGAGGTCCATCCTGTGTAGGGGGCATCACTCTCTGTGTGTGGGTCATTGTGGGGGCCTTCATACTGTGTGTGTGAGGGGGGTCATTGTGGGGACCATCATACTGTATGGGGTGACTGCGAGGGCATCATACTGTGTGTGTGTAGGTAATTGGGAAGCCATCATACTGTGTGGGGAGACACTGGGGTCCATCCTGTGTGGGGGGACTGTGAAGGTATCATACTGTGTGTGCAGGGATCATTGCAGACCATCATACTGTGTGGGGAGACTGTGGGGTCCATCCTATGTGGGGGCATCACACACTCTGTGTGGGTCATTGTGAAGGCCATCATACTGTGTGTGTGGGGTCATTGTAGGGCCCATCATACTGTGTGGGGTGACTTTGGGGGCATCATACTGTGTGTGTGTGTGGGGGGGTCATTTGGAAGCCATTATACTGTGTGGGGAGACTGTGGCTTACATCCTGTGTGGAGGCACTGTGAGGAGGGTATCATACTTTGTGTCTGCGTGGGTCATTGTGGGCCATCATACTGTGTGGGGAGACTGTGGGGTCCATCCTATGTGGAGGGACTGTGGGGGCATCATACTGTGTGTGTGTGTGTGTGTGTGTATGTATGTATGTGTGTGTGTGTGTGTGTGTGTGTGTTGGGGGGTCATTGTGCGGTCATCATACTGTGTGTGTGTGTGTGTGTGTGTGTGTGGGGGGGGGGCATTGGGAGGCCATCATACTATGTGGGGAGACTGTGGGTTTAATCTTGTTTGGAGGGACAGTGGGGGCATCATACAGTGTGTGTGGGTCATTGTGGAGTCCATCATACTGTGTGAGGAGACTGTGGGGTGCATTGTGTGTGTGGGGACTGTAACGGCATTAAACTGTGGGTGTCGCTATGAGTGCATCATACTGTGGGTCTGTTATTGTAAGGATAGTCCTGGGAGTGGACCCACTGGACCGTGCACCGAACTCCGCTGCAACACCGCCTCGAGCGAACCCCTATACAGGGACTGCTGGGCGTAAGCGCAGAAGGCCTAGATGCACGAAAGCCGGAATCAGCAAGAGTCACTGGATGCAGGATCCGATCTGGACCAGGTACAGGTTACGGGATCAGGCAAAAGTCCAGAACTGAGACTGGTGCAGGTCACAGGAGTTAGGCTGAAGTCCAGGAGCGGAGGCTGGTGCAGGTTAACTGGATCAGGCTGAAGCCCAGAACTGGAGACTGGTGTAGGTTAACAGGATCAGGCTCAAGTGTGTGCTCAGAACGGTACTCAGGATCTGCAAGCAGAGACAGAGTTACACCAAGCATAGGTGTGACGCCCTGGACTATCCAGGTCGTCCCAGGTAGTCACACACACAACACCACACCCCCTCCCGGTTAGTTAACACCAGCCAAACCCCAAACCCTTGTCACCACCCTCAAGGTTTGATGTCCACACCAGGGGGTGGTGGAGCCAGGCGGTTGGCTCCACCCACCAAGGAGTTCACAGGCCTGGAGGCGGGAACCTTGTAGTCAAGTTTAAGTCAGTTGGAAGAGTGGTTTTGACAGTGAAGGAGGGAGGTTGTGTCCAGAAGCAGACCTGTGCTCATGCCTGCCAAAGACTACTCCAGTGGCTGGGTTGGAGCCCAGTCACCATTGGCAAGGAGGCAGACGGTACAGGCCGCCTGCAGGAGACCGGGAAGACGACCGGTGGAACCGTAAGGGACTGGGACAGGGTAGTGGCCCGTCGGAACCAAACCGGGGAGCCAACTGGATACCGGAGCACCAGGCAGGGTACTCAGACCCCGAACTAGGCTAGAAGCCACCACCATAGTCAAATTAACTGATTGCGGTCTGGACCTCAGGGGTTCATTCCCACCTAAGTCCCGATTGAAGGCAACAACCTAAACATGCAGGCAGTTGGCTCCACCCACCGAGGAGTTCACAGGCCTGGAGGCAGGAAAAACACAAGAAGGCATCAAGTTCAGGCTGTGGAGGAGTCAAGTTCGAGTAGGAGTGTAGAGCAGACAAGTTCACAGGCAGACCTGCGCTCAGGCCTGCCAAAGATGACTCCGGTGGCTGGGTCGGAGCCCAGTCACCATTGGTAAGAAGGCAGACGGTGGTGACCGCCTGCAGGAGGCTGGGAATACGACCGGCAGAACCGTAAGGGACCGGGACAGGGTAGTGGCCCGCTGGACCCGAACTGGGGAGCCAACAGGATACCGGAGCACCAGGCAGGGTACTCAGACGCAGCACGAAGCCCTGAACCAACAGGGCCGAGTCGAATCAACTGATTGCGGGCTGGACTTAAGGACCTACCCCACACAAGTCCCTTTAGAAGACAACAGCCCAACCATATCGGGTAAAGCCACGGCCAAGGCATAGAGATCCAAAGGGCCAGCGTCTGCAGGCAAACGGGCTCCTCCGGCATATACCAGTCGGGGAGCGGACTACCGGTGTCTAGGCACAGGAGCCAAAACATTTACACACAGAGGTGCAGGAGAAAGGCGGAAATCACCAACCTAGTCTGGAAGAAGCTGCAGCCAGCTGCGGGCCCCGTTCATCACTCCGTTTGGTTTACCAGCGACTCCAGTGTCTTGTGTCAGAGTGAGTACACCAGTGCCATCAGGTGCTGCACCGCAACACTCCACCCTGCACCCCCCCGGCCCTCGCCTACCAGGCCCCGGGACCAACATCCCCTACCCACGGAGGGGTCAACAACTAGCTGCGCCATTACACCGCTCCTGGGAGCCCCCCATACCTTCACCGCAGTGGTGGTGTCTACAATCACCACAACCCGTGGGTGGCGTCATGAACTATCATTCCAAACCAAACACCCAAATCCCCGCGTGTAGCGCCAACTCTCTTGCAGAGCGACGTGACCCTCGGGTCCGTGAGAGGCTCGAGCCACCACCCGCACTACGAGCACGGATCCGAGTGGCTCGGCGGTCGCAGCCGAGCCTGCGGGGCGGTACACAGGCATAGAAGGACCTGAACAACTAGTACAAGAGACAAGCTACAGGGACGCATTGAACAAGCACTGGCCATGGGGAGTAGCAAGTCTAAATACCCAAGGTTACTTATTAGTGATATTCCGGACAGCTGTGCTGACCCTTTAAGTCAAGGAGAGTGCACGTGCGCGCCCCCTAGTGTGCATGTGTGAGTTAGAGCCGAGACCCCAGGAGGAGAGGAAGGACACTGGGGCGCAGGTGGCTGCAGTGAGTGAGCCGAGCCGAGCCCGCGGGGTAGTACACATCGACTCTTCTGGCGTCTGCGAACAGGATAGAACCGTCCACTTACCTGTGGAAGTGTGCCTTGAGATCATCGCCAGTGGCGTCCCGCTGAAAAATTGGAGAATCCGCCATCTTGGGCGCGAAAAGTTCCCGCCCGAGCCGTCTTCCCTGAACAGAAAGGGCGCGAAGACGAAGCCCCGCCCCCCGAGAGCGGAGCGGAGCAAAAAGCAAGTGAAGTGCTCGGAAAACACCAAGTGGGGACGGAAAGAAAATGTCCGTGCCTACTGGAGACGGCAAAGGGACGTCAGCCGCAGGAGTGGCGGCGTCCGAAGATGAAAATGCGATAGCCCCCGCTCCGGTCGCATGAGCGGAGGAGGCCACGGGTCTGGCGGTCGCCCAGGTAATACCGATCTCCCTGCCCTACGTGCCCGGTGCTGCCTTGTTACCGCAGTACGGTGGGAAGCCTGACACATTACAGGCGTTCCGGAAAAAGATATGCTAGGTTCACGATCTGAATGCCATGACCGGCAGACAGCGTGCAGTGGTAGTGCTGGGGCATCTGACCGGTGCGGCCGAGCAGGAGACGGAGACCTGGGCCGACGCGGACCGGGCCTCGGTGACCACTGTGACGACATGGACACCCAATGCCTCTCATGGGTTAAAGTTTCTTAACATTCAGCCAGACTATTGTTCTTATGTGTGCTAACTCATGTTTGCTTAACTATTGTTTGGGACCAGACCCTGCGGAGCATTCATTGTATTGTAGTTGTGTATTGATAATGTAATTACCTTAGTAGCCATTGTCTAGTCGGTGACTAGCCGACTCCATGTAGATATACTGAGTCTTTCTATGCACATCATTTAAATGAACATTATCCATGCAGCTTGAAATTCATCCAATGGGAGAAGCGATCTTGTCCAACCAATCGATGAGGACGCAGTGTATCCAAGTGGAAGGCTGTGGCTATAAGAGAGGACTTCTTTAAGCCACCAGGTTGATGAAGGTTGATGGATGCTGATGGATCCAGTCTAAGCTCTTTGGAGCTGACTAGAGGATCAGGATATCTTATGGCTTCAATCTAGGGACTCTGGTGCCGGTTGGAGACCATATCCACAGCCTAGGGATTTCGACTCCGGCTGCCAGGATTGTAACATCAAACCAGGACTACCTAAGGAGGACACTCAGGTTGGGACAGTTCAGTCACCTGTTACAGACTTTGCAGACCTCAGCCAGCTTCCTAAATCTGGCATTATTCCTTTCTCGGTGGGTGCCTGCCAAAAGCGGGGTGCTGCTGGATTGGAGTGAATAGCCCTGGAACCTCTGAGGCATGGACATTCTAAATCCCTGGTGAGCCAGCGGAAGGGTGAGACTCTGTTGCCTATTACATTTGTGTGTTTTGCTGGTTATGGGGTATGTGCTGTTAATTGTTTGGGGATCCAATAAAGTCTAATTATTGTGGTTCCCTCACCCTGTGTTGTCTGAGTAGTGTTACGCCCACGGTTAAGGAGGCCGTCGTTCAGTTGGGATGAGCCCTGAGCCACGCTGTCTTTCTAAAGGCGGCGGGTTTTAGTGGACGAGAGCACCCACTGAGCCCCGTGTCTCCACAATTGGTGGCAGCGGTGGGATACTACTCAACCTGGTTTACCCAGGGGAGCTGCAGCGGACTGGTGTTTTCGGACACCGTCTAGGGCTCAACAACCAGGGAGGCACATAAGCATACCCAGCAGGCCATAGGGGAGGCATTCAGGTTTCGGACGCTGCCATGCACAACCCCACCAGCTCAGCAATGGGACAAGGACAAGAGAGGAGTTACGACTGCTGCAGTAAATGGATGCTTCAGGATCTGTGCCAGAGGCGAAAGATTATCTACTGGAACGCTGAGACTCGGTCAGCCTTGATCCAGAAATTAGTCCGTTGGGATGCCCAGAATGATGCAGAGGACGATGAGGATTTAAACTATGTGCCACATCATGGATCTAGTGACAATCGGAAATCAACTTTGTCCAAAATGGCCCAAGCCACAGCGTTGTTGGATGCATTGGGGCCTAGATCCTCAAGAGAAGAGAGGGCTTGGGTTATGGAATATGTTTATGGGATTCCAGCTGCCGTACTGCTAGCACCAGCCGGTCGAGAAGGATGGTCCCGCTACCCAGCAGAAGCTGCACCAAAACAAAGAGGCCGCATGCTTGGAGCCCATCTGCCAGTCCAACCAGTCAACATATGCCGAGATGAACCAACGAGACCTGAGGAATGCTACTCCCAAGAAACACCAATAGCTGAGGAAGTGGTTTATCCAGTCCACACCCTACGGCAGGTCGGACACCGTACACCAGCCAACCTCCATCCCCACATCCAGACGGTCAAGGTCGGTGATATACATGCTCAGGGACTACGAGACACTGTTTCCTCCTTTAGGGTGCCTTCACACTTTAGCGATGCAGCAGCGATCCGACCAGTGATCTGACCTGGTCAGGATCGCTGCTGCATCGCTACATGGTCGCTGGTGAGCTGTCAAACAGGCAGATCTCACCAGCGACCAGTGACCAGCCCCCAGCCAGCAGCGACGTGCAAGCGACGCTGCGCTTGCACGGAGCCGGCGTCTGGAAGCTGCGGACACTGGTAACTAAGGTAAACATCGGGTATGGTTACCCGATGTTTACATTAGTTACCAGCGCACACCGCTTAGCTTTGCTCTCCTAGCTACAGTACACATCGGGTTAATTAACCCGATGTGTAATGCAGCTACATGTGCAGAGAGCAGGGAGCCGCGCACACTGTTTAGCGCTGGCTCCTTGCTCTCCTAGCTACAGTACACATCGGGTTAATTAACCCGATGTGTAATGCAGCTACATGTGCAGAGAGCCGGAGCCGGCAGCACAGGCAGCGTGAGAGCTGCAGAGGCTGGTAACTAAGGTAAATATTGGGTAACCACCTTGGTTACCCGATGTTTATCTTTGATACAGCTTACTGCAGCTGCCAGACGCCGGCTCCTGCTCCCCTGCTCGCTTCATTTGTCGCTCTCTCGCTGTCACACACAGCGATCTGTGTGTCACAGCGGGAGAGCACCTTTGAAGAAAACGAACCAGGGCTGTGTGTAACGAGCAGCGATCTCGCAGCACGGGCCAGATCGCTGCTCAGTGTCACACACAGCGAGATCGCTAATGAGGTCACTACTGCGTCACAAAAAGCGTGACTCAGCAGCGATCTCGGCAGCGAGCTCGCTGTGTGTGAAGCACCCCTTACTCTGGTAAGCCCAGTTATTGTTTCCCCAGAAGACCCTGTACCAGATTCCCAATTATCCATCTCCCTGGCTGAGGGCCAGCGCTCAGACATTCCTCTGGCATGTGTGCAGTTGGACCTAAGGACCGACCAGGGAGAGGTCGAGGTGGAGCTTGTGGACAGCCTCCCCACACCTGGTATTTTGGGGACCAACCAGGAAGTGATCGATGTGGGGATTGTGAACAGCCTCCCCATACCGGTTATTCTGGAGACTAACCAGAGCAAGGCTGATGTGGAGCTTATGGACACCGTCCCCACACCAGTTATTTCGGGAAAGGACCAGGGAGAAGTTGATGTGAGACTTGTGAACAGCCTCCCCACACCTGTCATTGTGGAGACTAATCAGAGCAAGGCTGATGTGGAGCTTATGGACACCGTCCCCACACCAGTTACTTTGGGGTCTGACCAGGAAGAGGTCCATATGGAGTTTATGGACAGCCTCCCCACACCTGTCATTGTGGAGACTAATCAGAGCAAGGCTGATGTGGAGCTTATGGACACCGTCCCCACACCAGTTATTTCGGGAAAGGACCAGGGAGAAGTTGATGTGAGACTTGTGAACAGCCTCCCCACACCTGTCATTGTGGAGACTAATCAGAGCAAGGCTGATGTGGAGCTTATGGACACCGTCCCCACACCAGTTACTTTGGGGTCTGACCAGGAAGAGGTCCATATGGAGTTTATGGACAGCCTCCCCACACCTGTCATTGTGGAGACTAATCAGAGCAAGGCTGATGTGGAGCTTATGGACACCGTCCCCACACCAGTTATTTCGGGAAAGGACCAGGGAGAAGTTGATGTGAGACTTGTGAACAGCCTCCCCACACCTGTCATTGTGGAGACTAATCAGAGCAAGGCTGATGTGGAGCTTATGGACACCGTCCCCACACCAGTTACTTTGGGGTCTGACCAGGAAGAGGTCCATATGGAGTTTATGGACAGCCTCCCCACACCTGTCATTGTGGAGACTAATCAGAGCAAGGCTGATGTGGAGCTTATGGACACCGTCCCCACACCAGTTACTTTGGGGTCTGACCAGGAAGAGGTCCATATGGAGATTATGGACAGCCTCCCCACACCTGTTGTTTCGGGGACTAGCCAGGAGGAAGTTGAAGTGGGGTTCATAGATGGCCCCACCAAGCCTGTTGTTTCGGATACCACTCAAAGGGAAGTGAAAGTGGGGCTTGTGAATTACCTGCTCACACCAGTCATTTTGGAGAATGACCTAGGACAAGGACTATCCAGTCAGTTTGAAGCAGCCATCACCCACTTCCAAGCCAAGCAGGACCCTGATGTGGATCTTTCTAACATCTTTTCCAAGGACAATTCACATTCCCAGTCTCCAGCATCCACTTCTGAGCCAAGAACCACACTGTGGCTATTGACTGGGGGAAGATTGATAGTAAGAAATGTATGCAGGCCCAACTCATGGACCCCACCTTAGTGCTTGTCCGCAATATGGCTGCTCAACTTGGGGGAGGTAATCAGGGGGAGGTGTATAGATGCAAGCCTCTGTTGCTGACCTCACCATTAAAAAGGACAATGCCGTCAAGAGGAGAAGGATGATCGGAAGCCTATCATGTCTGGCTAATATTAAGAAGGGGGAGGAATGTGACGACATGGACACCCAATGCCTCTCATGGGTTAAAGTTTCTTAACATTCAGCCAGACTATTGTTCTTATGTGTGCTAACTCATGTTTGCTTAACTATTGTTTGGGACCAGACCCTGCGGAGCATTCATTGTATTGTAGTTGTGTATTGATAATGTAATTACCTTAGTAGCCATTGTCTAGTCGGTGACTAGCCGACTCCATGTAGATATACTGAGTCTTTCTATGCACATCATTTAAATGAACATTATCCATGCAGCTTGAAATTCATCCAATGGGAGAAGCGATCTTGTCCAACCAATCGATGAGGACGCAGTGTATCCAAGTGGAAGGCTGTGGCTATAAGAGAGGACTTCTTTAAGCCACCAGGTTGATGAAGGTTGATGGATGCTGATGGATCCAGTCTAAGCTCTTTGGAGCTGACTAGAGGATCAGGATATCTTATGGCTTCAATCTAGGGACTCTGGTGCCGGTTGGAGACCATATCCACAGCCTAGGGATTTCGATTCCGGCTGCCAGGATTGTAACATCAAACCAGGACTACCTAAGGAGGACACTCAGGTTGGGACAGTTCAGTCACCTGTTACAGACTTTGCAGACCTCAGCCAGCTTCCTAAATCTGGCATTATTCCTTTCTCGGTGGGTGCCCGCCAAAAGCGGGGTGCTGCTGGATTGGAGTGAATAGCCCTGGAACCTCTGAGGCATGGACATTCTAAATCCCTGGTGAGCCAGCGGAAGGGTGAGACTCTGTTGCCTATTACATTTGTGTGTTTTGCTGGTTATGGGGTATGTGCCGTTAATTGTTTGGGGATCCAATAAAGTCTAATTATTGTGGTTCCCTCACCCTGTGTTGTCTGAGTAGTGTTATGCCCACGGTTAAGGAGGCCGGCGTTCAGTTGGGATGAGCCCTGAGCCACGCTGTCTTTCTAAAGGCGGCGGGTTTTAGTGGACGAGAGCACCCACTGAGCCCCGTGTCTTCACAACCACCATCTTTGAAAAGCTCCAGACCGCCTTTGAGACCCGCACCGAAGTCGAGCTACGAATGCAGATCTACCACTGTCGGCAGCGACCCACACACAGTATCAGAGACTATGTCCTGCGTCTGCAGACGGCCCTCCAAACCCTGAAGCGGGTGGATACCATCATCGAGGTCGACAGCAATAAGATGTTGGTGGAACAGTTTCTGCGGGGACTGGGGTCCGCTGAAGACCGCAAACAGCTGTGGCTGTGGGCCCTGGAGCACCCTGAGCTGGACTTTGCGATACTGAAAGAACAGGCCATAAAGGCCCTGCAACCCCTTGATGTTGGTGTTCCTGACGTGGCCCCTTGGCTGGCCAAATCAGCTCCATTCTCGGTGGCGCCCCCGCTCCTGGCCCTGCCGGCCCCTGCAGCACCCGCCGGGGGGAGAGATGAGCTGGCCGAAAAAGTACAGCACGTGAGCGAAGACCTTGCCCGGGTGATCGCCGCACTCAAGCTTCCGCCAAGGGTCAAGCCTCCGGCAATGATCCAGCTCGCCGACAGTCCAGAGGACGTCCCTTGGATGCAGCGGAGGAGGAACACCGTCCTGTGGTATGGACCACCTGTGTGCTACAGGTGCAACAAGCCTTGCCATTACTCTAGGCGATGTCCGTTAAACGAGCAACCCCTGAGGCCAAGGGCCAATCCTCAGAAGTAGACCCCCATGGCCCAGCTGATTGGAGAGACCGGTTTGTAGGAGGCCGCCCCATCATCTCCCTGGCAGTGGACGGCGTCTCGACCATGGCCCTGTTGGACACTGGATCGCAGGTAACCACTATGTCTTATTCATTGTACCAGCGATATTGGGCCGATAGTGAACTTGCCCCTCCCGATGATAGCATGACCGTTATTGCGGCCAATGGGCTCCCTATGACCCAAGTGGGACTCAGGGAGGTGACCCTGACTGTGGGACGGACCCAGCTGAAACGCCAAGGGATGATTGTGGTGCTGAATGAGTCCAGTGACCGTAACCCAAAAGTGGTCCTAGGGACCAATGTGATTGAGCATTGTATGGGAGAGGTGTTGAGCTTGCTGCAGCAATTGTCTTCCACTACAGGAGGAGGAAGGCAGAGGGCCCTGCAGCGTGAGATCCGGGCCCTCCTGCACCGACAGCAAGTAAACTTGACGGGTGGAGAGATTGGTGGAGTGCGGGTGATGGACGCAGCCCCTTTAGTGGTCCCGCCAAGGAGCAAGATGATGATTTGGTGTAGAGCCGCTGTAGGCTCCCAGGGACAAGATTACCCGGCGTTGGTGGAACCCTCGCCTTCAGAGCACTGGCCACAGTAATGGCAGCCAGGGGGGTGATTGACGTCAAGAAAGGGAGAGTGCCTGTGAGAGTGCTGAACTACGGGGAGGAAGAGGTTAGGCTCCCTCGCTACACCACCATAGCCAAGCTGTTTACCATGAACCCTCACACCATCCATGAGACTACCCACACTACCCCTACACACAACCTGGGTAGTGACACACCATCTATGCCACTAGAGGAGTGGTGTCAGGAGTTACATGTCGGCATTGAGTCTTCCCCGGTACACTACAAAAACGTGGTATACAGGGTAGTACAGGAGTATGAGCAGGTTTTCAGCAAGCACCCACTAGACTTTGGGAGAATTAAGGGGGTTCAACATCATATCCCCACAGGCATATACCCACCCATTAAAGAAAGGTATAGGCCAATACCACCAGCACATTATCAATGTGCCAAAGACATGTTGAGGAACATGAAGGAGGCAGGGGTCATCCAGGATAGTTGTAGTCCCTGGGCAGCCCCATTTGTGCTGGTAAAGAAGAAGGATGGTACCATGAGAATGTGTGTGGATTACCGGAAGATCAATCAGATAACGCACAAAGATGCCTACCCTCTCCCCCGCATTGAAGAGTCGCTGGCTGCACTAAAAACTGCTAATTATTTCTCTACCCTTGACCTTACCAGTGGATACTGGCAGGTGGCGGTTGCACCGGAAGACCGTGAGAAGACCGCATTTGCTACCCCCATGGGACTCTGCGAGTTCAACAGTATGCCGTTCGGGCTGTGCAACGCCTCGGGGACCTTCCAACGGCTCATGGAGTGCTGCTTGGGGCATCTCAACTTCGAGACTATGCTATTGTATTTGGATGATGTGCTCGTGTATTCCAAGACGTATGAGGCCCACCTGGAGCACCTGGCAGAAGTGTTCGCAGCCCTCTCCAAGTACGGGATGAAACTGAAGCCCTCTAAGTGCCATCTGCTGAAACCTAAAGTGCAATACCTCGGACATGTGGTGAGCGCAGAAAGTGTGGCCCCGGATCCAGAGAAGATCGTTGCCATCCAAAGCTGGCCACGACCAGCCACCGTGAGGGAGGTGAGGCAGTTTCTGGGCCTGGTAGGCTTCTACAGCCGTTTCATCAAGGGGTACACAAAGACGGCCGCGCCCATGCAAGATCTCCTCGTGGGACAGACCAAGAATGGAAGGGCCTCCGGTCCCCCGTTTCTTTGGGGCGAGAAACATGAGGAGTCTTTCCATCAGTTGAAGTCGGCCCTGACGGGGGAGGAAATCTTGGCTTACCCGGACTACGGCCTCCTGTTTGTCCTCTACACCGACGCCAGCAATGTGTGCCTGGGTGCGGTCCTGTCCCAGGTACAGGATGGGAAGGAAAAAGTGATCGCCTACGCTAGCAGAAAACTCCAGCCGACGGAAAGGAACCCCGAAAATTACAGCTCCTTCAAGCTTGAGTTCTTAGCCCTTGTGTGGGCAATCACTGAGAGGTTCAAGCATTACATCGCAGCGGCGAAGTTTACTGCCTACACGGACAACAATCCGGTGACACACCTAGATACAGCCAAGCTGGGCTCCCTGGAGCAGCGGTGGATGGCTCGACTGTCCAATTACGATTTCACTATCAAGTACAGGGCTGGCCGCAAGAACACCAATGCGGATGCGCTGTCCCGAATGCCGCACCTGTCCGATGAAGGGGTGGAAGACGACGATCTTGAAGAAATCGAGCTACCTGCATTCCATCAGCCACGAAATGAGAGGCCCTGTGTTAACCAAAAACAGGTGAACATTGATCCGCTGCCTGGCCAGGGGTGGCAGGAAGCCCAGGATCAGGAACCTGTGGTCCAGCTGGTCAAAGCCATGATTGCGCAGGGCTCCTCCAGGATGGATCCCACAGCCCCTTCAGAAGCTCAGCGGCTGTGGAAAGAGAGAAACCGGCTGTACTTACATCAGGGAAAGCTGTATAGAGAAATGATCAATCCGAAGACCCATGAGAAGGTCCGCCAGGTAGTGGTTCCCCAAGCCAGTGTGCCCAGGGTCCTGCAGGCCTACCATGATGGCGCTGGACACTTTGGTTGGAAAAATCTGGAGATGTTGCTGAGAGAGCAGTTCTATTGGAGTGGGATGCGGGAGTCTGTGGAGGCCTGGTGTCGAGAATGTGGTTCCTGCACACTGAGAAGGCGGGACGAAGCCAACCAGATGGCCCCCCTAAAGCCGATCGTCACTCACCAGCCCCTGGAGTTGGTTGCCCTGGACCATGTCAAGCTCACGCCCAGCCGAAGCGGGTATACATATGCCCTGACCATTGTAGACCACTACTCCAGGTTCATGGGGGTTGTCCCTGTTAAAGAGCTGACAGGCCGTACTGCAGCTAGAGCCTTCCAGGCCTACTTCTGCCGACCACACGGTTACCCGGAAAGGGTACTCACAGACCAGGGCCCGGCCTTTGAAGCAGAGGTGTTCCAAGAGTTCTGTCGATTGTACGGGTGTAAGAAGATTCGGACTACGCCACATCATGCTCAGACTAACGGGATTTGTGAGAAAATGAATCACCTGGTCCTGAACCTCCTCAAGACACTACCGTTGGAGGAAAGGAACCTGTGGCTGGAGAAGTTGCCTGACCTGGTGGACATGTTCAATAACATCCCCTGCAGTTCCACCAAGTGGACGCCCGCATATCTGATGAGAGCTCGACCAGGGCGGCTGCCCGTGGACCTAGAAATGGATGTAGAAGCACCAGAAGCCCTTCCCTCCACTAACAACTGGGAAACCAAGCGGCAGATGCAGTACCGACAGATCCAGGAGTATGTGGAAAGAAATCTGCGCCAGAGCCGAGAAAAGCAAGAGCAGCACTTCAACAAGCGGGCTCCGGCTGCCCCCTTTGAACCCGGGGACGTGGTACTGAAGCGTAAGAGGAGGACGCATAAGCTCGACGATCAATGGGAAAGGACCCCGCATGTCATACAGCCCACTGGATGGGAGAACGAGAAGACCTGTCTGATCAGTCGGGACCAGGGGAAGACCACGGCTACCGTTTCCAGGGACCACCTGAAGAGATGCCCAGATCCCTTGAGGTTGGTGGATGAGGTTCCGGTCCCCATACCGAGCGGGGAAAAGAAGAAACAGGTGATTCATACCGTAATGGGCGACTTCCCAGTGGACTGGCCTATGCAGAATGGCGCGGTAATCGTTCCCGTGATAATGTTCCCACAACCCGTGGAAGAGAGAGACGGAAACGCCTGCCAGCGAGCCACCCGACCAAGCGCCCAGGGATGCACCTATACTGCGCCCCCGTAGGTCTCCACCTGCCATAGCCGACACACGGGAAGAGGGGCTGGTTGTCCCCTCTGTCTCATTGTCTCCCACTGACAACATTGGGCCCAGAAGGTCCACACGCCCTAACCTAGGTAGGCCCCCGATTAGGTACAGGGAGACTGCCATTTAGGGGTGCAATATGTTGATTGTGTAAATAGCTGAATGAATGAATGAGCACTTATCGCCCGAGGCTTTCACCTGATTTACTAGAAAATTAAAGTGAGGTAGCGGTTCCCAGCTACCATGTTAAAGTCCCTGTTGGGACCCTGACTGCCCGTACCTGTTGGGACTTTTGTTGTCCCTGTTACAAAGACAAGGCCGAGAACTTGCAGGCCAACCCAAAAACTTTTGGGCATGTAAATAATCCCTCCCCTTAACCGGCCGTCCGGTTTCACCGCCTCCGGAGAGGCAGACTGGAGGATGGGCCTGCGGGAAGCTGATGGCCGAGGCCCGCCACCACTACAACCGGTGGCCATCCTCCAAGTCAGGCATCCCCTGGACAGGGGGCCTCTGAAAGGACTGTGAAACCCGCACCCATCCCATTAAAACGCCTGGGCCCGTTCCTGGACTGGGGAAAAAGGGTGCTGCCCACTTCTTAGGGGCAGCATCAAGGTCTAGGTTGTTTGGGTGGGTGACTGAGGACCCGGTTTCCGTATTATTAAAAATGTTACCGTAACGTTCAAGTATGTGCCTCCCGTATGGGAAGATTCAAAAAGATAAAAATGTTAAAATGTTACTATTCTTGTATTGTTTGTCCAGTTTTCTATCTTTCAGAAAAGCAAAAATAAACCAGTGAAGGACGGGCAGCCCGCGGACGGTCTGCATTAAACCAAGCGGGAATGTGATGCCTTGGACTATCCAGGTCGTCCCAGGTAGTCACACACACAACACCACACCCCCTCCCGGTTAGGTAACACCAGCCAAACCCAAAACCCTTGTCACCACCCCCCAGGTTTGATGTCCACACCAGGGGGGCGGAGCCAGGCGGTTGGCTCCGTCCACTGAGGAGTTCACAGGCCTGGAGGCGGGAAAAACACAAGAAGGAGTCAAGTTCAGGCTCTGGAGGAGTCAAGTTCGAGTAGGAGTGTAGAGCAGACAAGTTCACAGGTAGACCTGCGCTCAGACCTGCCAAAGACGACTCCGGTGGCTGGGTTGGAGCCCAGTCACCCTTGGCAAGGAGGCAGACGGTGGTGGCCACCTGCAGGAGGCCTGGAATATGACCGGCGGAACCGTAAGGGACCGGGACAGGGTAGTGGCCCGTCGGAACCGAACCGGGGAGCCAACTTGATACCGGAGCACCAGGCAGGGTACTCAGACCCAACACGAAGCCCTGAACCAACAGGGCAGAGTCGAATCAACTGATTGCGGGCTGGACTTAAGGACCTACCCCACACAAGTCCCTTTAGAAGACAACAGCCCAACCATATCGGGTAAAGCCACCGCCAAGGCATAGAGACCCAAAGGGCCAGCGTCTGCGGGCAAACGTGCTCCTCCGGCATATACCAGTCGGGGAGCGGACTACCGGTGTCTAGGCACAGGAGTCAAGATTCACACACAGAGGTGCAGGAGAAAGGCGGAAATCACCAACCTAGTCTGGAAGAAGCTGCAGCCGGCTATGGGCCCAGTTCATCACTCCGTTAGGTTTACCAGCGACTCCAGTGTCTTGTGTCAGAGTGAGTACACCAGTGCCATCAGGCACCGCACCGCGCTGCATCGCAACACTCCACCCTGCACCCCCCGGCCCTCGCCTACCGGGCCCCGGTACCAACATCCCCTACCCACGGAGGGGTCAACAACTAGCTGCGCTATTACACCGCTCCCAGGATCCCCCCATACCTTCACCGCAGCGGTGGTATCTACAATCACCACAACCCGTGGGTGGCGTCACGAACTATCATTCCAAACCAAACACCTGTAGCGCCAACTCCCTTGCAGAGCGATGTGACCCCTGGGTCCATGAGAGGCTCGAGCCACCACCCTCAGTACGAGCACGCAGCCGAGCCCGCGGGGTGGTACACAGGCATAGAAGGACCTGAACAACTAGTACAAGAGACAAGCTACAGGGATGCATTGAACAAGCACTGGCCATGGGGAGTAGCAAGTCTTAATACCCAAGGTTACGTATTAGTGATATTCCGGACAGCTGTGCTGGCCCTTTAAGTCAAGGAGAGTGCACGTGCGCGCCCCCTAGTGTGCATGTGTGAGTTAGAGCCGAGACCCCAGGAGGAGAGGAAGGACACTGGGGCGCAGGTGGCTGCAGTGAGTGAGCTGCGCGGGGCCAGGACCGACGGGGAAAAGGTATGGACAGGGTAGCAGGAGAGCGGGCTTGGCGGGCAGCGTTGACCCCAGGGGTTGGAGCGACGGGTGGTGAGCAGTGCGGTCAGACCAGGAGCGTGACAGTTATACTGTGCTTGCGGGGGATAAATTGTGTAGGAGTAATTAACTGTGGGCTACAGCCTTTTGTATGAGGGCATTTATAACACAGCATGTGGGCCATGAAATGGATATCATAGTCAGTGAAAACAATGAGGAGCTTCATCGGTGGCACTATTCCTGTTTATATGTCACAATTAATTTCACTCACAGTGTTGGGAGGTATGCCCTTCTTTTAATTTAATTTTGGTGGCTCTCAATACAGAATATTGCGATAGAGCTCCATGGACACATCAAAGTCTCAGGACGACTCTCGGAGATGGAGAAGTGTGTCTTCACACACTTCACATCACAATAAAAAGGTGACACGATCTCCATAATTTGAGGTTCCTTGTTAATTTCACACTTCACCGTGGGAAATACTCAACTCTCCATCTCCCGGCCACACGGAGACCTCATTGGAGATGACATGTCCTTGTTAACTGTTTTATACCCTCTACCTGATATGACAATAGATTAACAGCTATTTGCATTTCTTATTTCATGTCCAGAGTTGGGTAAATTTGCTTGAATTACAATTGAGCAGGTGACAAGAATCTGGACAGGAAATTCGATTTGCATCAAATTTATTTAATTTGAACCGAATGTCATTATGCTATGGGGTTCTCAAAAAACATTACACTCTCCTCACCAGTTACCAGCTGACTAGGCCTCGGTGACAAGGGTTGAGATGTTCTGACCTAGGGCCCTCACAAAACCAAAAAGTGTATTACCCAGACCTCCAACGAAAAAGCCAACTAAGACTAAAGATCCGTATGAGGATGTCTGTTTCCCCACTTCAAGAAAGGAAGACAGTGTTTCTTCAGGAGCAGATTGGATGACTGACCAGGGAACTACAGGTGCATCTCAATAAATTAGAATATCATCAAAAAGTTAACTTATTTCAGTAATTCAGTACAAAAAGGGAAAGACATATTATATAGAGTCATTACACACAGAGGGATCTATTCCTATATATTATATAGAGTCATTATACACACAGGGATCTATTCCTATATATTATATAGAGTCATTACACACAGAGGGATCTATTCCTATATATTATATAGAGTCATTACACACAGAGGGATCTATTCCTATATATTATTTAGAGTCACTACACACAGAGGGATCTATTCCTATATATTATTTAGAGTCATTACACACAGAGTGATCTATTCCTATATATTATAGAGTCATTACACACAGAGGGATCTATTCCTATATATTATATAGAGTCATTACACAAAGAGGGATCTATTCCTATATATTATTTAGAGTCATTACACACAGAGGGATCTATTCCTATATATTATTTAGAGTCATTACACACAGAGGGATCTATTCCTATATATTATTTAGAGTCATTACACACAGAGGGATCTATTCCTATATATTATTTAGAGTCATTACACACAGAGGGATCTATTCCTATATATTATATAGTCATTACACAAAGAGGGATCTATTTCTATATATTATATAGAGTCATTACACACAGAGGGATCTATTCCTGTATATTATATAGAGTCACTACACACAGAGGGATCTATTCCTGTATATTATATAGTCATTACACACAGAGGGATCTATTCCTGTATATTATATAGAGTCATTACACACAGAGGGATCTATTCCTGTATATTATATAGAGTCATTACACACAGAGGGATCTATTCCTATATACAGTGCTGGCCAAAAGTATTGGCACCCCTGCAATTCTGTCAGAGAATACTCAGTTTCTTCCTGAAAATGATTGCAATCACAAATTCTTTGGTATTATTATCTTCATTTAATTTGTCTTTAATGAAAAAAAAAAAAAAGTCATAAAGCCAAATTGGATATAATTCCACACCAAACATAAAAAGGGGGTGGACAAAAGTATTAGCACTGTTTGAAAAAATCATGTGATGCTTCTGTAATTTGTGTAATAACAGCCCCTGTAACTTACCTGTGGCACCTAACAGGTGTTGGCAATAACTAAATCACACTTGCAGCAGGTGACATGGATTAAAGTTGACCCAACCTCTGTCCTGTGTCCTTGTGTGCACCACATTGAGCATGGAGAAAAGAAAGAAGACCAAAGAACTGTCTGAGGACTTGAGAATCCAAATTGTGAGGAAGCATGAGCAATCTCAAGGCCAAAGTCCATCTCCAAAGACCTGAAAGTTCCTGTGTCTACGGTGCGCAGTGTCATCAAGAAGTGTAAAGCCCATGGCACTGTGCCTAACCTCCCTAGATGTGGAAGGGAAAGAAAAATTGATGAGAGATTTCAACGCAAGATTGTGCGGATGGTGGATAAAGAACCAAAATAAATGAAGATAATAATACCAAAGAATTTATGATTGCAATCATTTTCAGGAAGAAACTGTGTATTATCTAACAGAATTGCAGGGGCGCCAATACTTTTGGCCAGCACTGTATTATATAGAGTCATTACACACAGAGGGATCTATTCCTATATATTATATTAGAGTCATTACACACAGAGAGATGTATTCCTATATATTATATAGAGTCATTACACACAGAGGGATCTAGGTCACGTGTTTATTTCTGTTCATGTTGATGATTATGGCTTACAGCCAATGAAAACCCAAAAGTCATTATCTCAGAAAATTAGAATAACTACCACACAACACCTGCAAAGGCTGCTTAAGCATTTAAAATCGTCCCTTAATCTAGTTCAGTAGGCTACACAATTATGGGGAAGACTGCTGACTTGACAGATGTCCAGAAGGCAGCCATTGACACACTCCACAAGGAGGGTAAGCGACAAAAGGTCATTAGTAAAGAAGTTGGCTGTTCACAGAGTGCTGTATCCAAATATATTAATAGAAAGTTGAGTGGAGGGAAAAACTGTGGTAGAAAAAGGTGCACAAGCAACCGGGATAACTGCAGCCTTGATAGGATTGTTGCGAAAAGGCCATTCAAGAATGTGTGGGTGATTCACAAGGAGTGGACGCTGCTGGAGTCAGAGCTTCAAAAGCCACTACACACAGACGTATCCAGGACACAGTAGTCAGAAATGTGAGCAGCAATGAGAGTGTGTGTTTATTTGTAACCTTTTGCTGGCAGGTTACCTCTCCTGCTGCAACTTATGCTGCCTGTCTGCTGTTTGGTGCCCTACATACCACATCTTCAGCCCTGTGATCACTCTAGGCCAAGGCTTTTGGCCTAGAGTGCATGTGCAGTTGTGATGCCCTGGACTAGTCAGGTTGTCCCAGGTAGTCACACACAACACCACACCCCCCTCCCGAGTAGGTGACATCAGTCAAACTAAAAACCTTGTCACCACCCTCCAGGTTTGATGTCCACACCAGGGGGGTAGAGCCAGGTGGTTGGCTCCGCCCACCGAGGAGTTCACAGGCCTGGAGGCGGGAAAACACACAGTGAGGTTCAAGTTGTAGAAGAGAGTAGTCTAGAGGAGGTGGAGAGCAGTCAAGTTCACAGGCAGTCCTGTGTCCAGGCCTGCCAAGAGACTACCAGGTGGCTGGGACAGAGCCCAGTCGCCATTGGCAAGGAGGCAGACGGTGGTGGCCGCCTGCAGGAGCTGGGATTACAGCCGGTGGAACCGTAGGGACCGGGGTCAGGCGGTGGCCCGCCGGTACCGAACCGGGGAACCGATTGGAAACCGGAGCACCAGGAGGGGTACTCGGACCCAGTACAAAGCCCTGAACCGACAGGGTCGAGTCAAATCAACTGATTGCGGACTGGACTTAAGGACCTATCCCACACAAGCCTCGCTAGAAGACAACACCCCAACCATGTAGGGTAAAGCCACCACCAAGGCATAGAGACCCAAAGGGCTAGCGTCTGCGGGCAAACGGGCTCCTACGGCATATACAAGTCGGGGAGCGGACTACCGGTGTCTAGGCATAGGAGTCAAACATTTACACACAGAGGTGCAGGAGAAAGGCGGAAACCACCAACCTATACCGGGAGAAGCTGCAGCCGGCTGCGGGCCCCATTCATCACTCCGTTTGGTTTACCAGAGACTCAAGTGTCTTGTTTCAGAGTGAGTACACCAGTGCCTTCAGGCACCACACTGCACCGCAACACTTCACCCTGCACCCCGGCCCTCGCCAACCGGGCCCCGGGACCAACAACCCCTACCCACGGAGGGGTCAACACCTAGCTGCGCCATTACACCGCTCCCGGGAGCCCCCATACCTTTACTGCAGCGGTGGTGCCTACAATCACCACAACCCGTGGGTGGCGTGACGAACTTACATCCCAAACCAAACCACCGCGGCCCCGACCGTGGAACTCCTCACCCAAATCCCCGCGTGTAGCGCCAACTCCCTTGCACAGCGACATGACCCCCGGGTCCGTGAGAGGCTCGAGCCACCACCCGCAGTATGAGCACGGATCCGAGCGGCTTGGCGGTCGCAGCCGAGCCCACGGGGCGGTACACAGTGACCGCCAAAGCCTGGAGTCAGAAACTCTGGTCAGAATTTCACTCTAGGTTGTCGGGACTGCATGTAGAGTGAAATCCGGGTCTTGTTTGCTGCTGGAAGCCTCACTCTAGAGCAGGGGTCTCAAACTCAGCTGGGTATATGGGATGCATATAACAAAAATAATTTGGGGGGCCGCATTCTTCGCTAAGTGGCGTTTTTAGTGGTACCATTTATTTCTCTTTACAACTCTGGATCACTGTTTTTGAACAGATTTTGCACTTCTTTTGTTTTAATATAAAAAAGCATTTTTAATGGTAAAAAAAATAAATCATGCTTTATTTTTATTTTTTTAAATTTTGTCCCATTCTTGTAAGTAACATTACATTTAGCACCATGTAGTAATTTTGGCCAAATCTTGTAGTAATTTTTCCATCCTTGTCCTTCATCTTTTAGTAATGTACCACATCCTGTTCCCCTTCTTGTAGAAAAGGGCCCCATCCTGTAGTAATGTGGCCATCCTGGTCACCATCCTCTAGTTATGTACCCAATCCTGTTCCCCTTCTTGTAGAAAAGTGCCTCATCCTGTAGTTATGTGCCCCATCCTGTTGTAAAGTGCCCATCCTAGTCTCTGTAGTAATGTCCCCATCCTGGTCCTCATTTTGTAGTAATGTCCTCATCTTGTAGTAATGTGCCCATGCTGGTCCTCATCTTGTAATAATGTGCCCATCCTGGTCCTCATCTTGTAGTGGTCCTCATCTTGCAGTAATGTCCCCATCCTGGTCCTCATCTTGTAGTAATGTCCCCATCCTGGTCCCCGACTTAGGGTCCACTACCCTGCCGTGCTTTCGGTCCCAGACCGGTTATTGAACTCGAGCTGCTGACCGTTCTCCAAAACTAGGTCCAGGCACCCAGTCCCAATACCCTGTGACCGGGTCTCCGACTCCTCCGGGCCCAGACCACCGTCTGCAGCCCAACCTCTAACACCAAGGGAGCCACAAACTCCCAGCTCCTCACTACTCGAGGGCTACTACTCAACTGACTCTAAACTCTGCTCTCCACTTCCTTTCTCCCACCAGTCTGCCTGACCCCTATGTGGGCGGCCCTATTTCGCTCTGCAGCCAACTGGTGTGTCTGACAGGGTGTGGTGTGAGGTGTGGCTGGGATTTTGGATGCTGATGGAGGCAGTACTACAAGTTTGGAACCCAGAACCATGGGGGGTTGAGTCCTGCACTAAGAGGTAAAGAGCGTGCAGTACCCTGTGACGACCTGAATAGTCCAGGGGCGTCACAAGGATCCGAAAGCACACCTTCTTCTGACATATCTGGGATGTTCCTGTTCTCACAGGTCTGGCTAGCTCCAGCATCACCCAGCTTAACTCCACAGTGCAGTCTATGAAAACCATTCTATCTTCCTGGGCTTCCGCATCTAATCCTCCTCGTAGAGGAGGAGGGTTTGCCAATATGGCGGGATTCAAGCTTGAAGCTTTCACATGCTTGGGGAACTCACACCTGGGACAGTCCTTTGTCTTATGTGTGTGGCACCCTGGACTAGCCAGGGGCCACAGGTAACAACACACACACACCCCCACCCCCAGCAGGTCACAGCAGTCATCTCCAGTGAGACCTGATTTCCTCCCTCGGGTTCAGACAGACACACCAGGTGGGCGGAGTCAGGCTGATGGACACGCCCACCGAGGAGTCTAGCTGGTCTGAGGCAGGAAATAACGGAGACAAGTCCAGGCAGAGGAAGGGAGAGGAGGTGTGCAGAGTGGCAGAAGCAGACAGGGGCCTACGTTGGAGCCTAGGACCCTCTTGTAGTCAGTCAGGCAGATGGTAGTGGCCATCTGCAGGGGCCGGGAAGACAGTCCTGGTGGAACCGTAGGTAGCCGGGACAGGGTGAGGCCCGTCCGGTACCGAACCGGGTAGCCAGCTGGAAACCGGAGCACAGGAGGAGCATATAAAGAAAGTGCAGGGAAGGACGCACACTATTAGCCTGGAGTCAGGGGAGAAACTACATCCGCCGGCTGCGGGACCTGTCCATCCAGCTGTTTGTTTTACCAGAGACTCCGTATACGTTATTGGCTGAGTGAGTACCACCGTGGCGTCTGCCCCCGCGACCCTGCACCTCACCAAACCCTGCCATCCACTGTCCAGTCACCATCACTGGGCCCCGGGACCACCAAATCCCCCTACCCACCAAGGGGAGAGAAACATCTCGGCTGCTCCCTGTCATCGCTCCCGGGATCCCCCGTCCAGAGCAGCGGTGGTGTCCCAACCTCACCACAAACCGTGGATGGCGTCACGGACTGACTTCCCAAACCCAAACATTATCCCCTTTCACTCACGGGCGAGGAGCGCCGCTCGAGTCCCCGGATCCGGCCCACCGCTCGAGCCACCGAGCAGCAGCAGCGCCGGACCCGAGCGTGGTGAGCACAGCGCCCTCCCCGCCCGCGACATGTGCTAATTTCTTTTGGCCCATCACCCACTGAAAGGGGCCTTGACTGTTGGGGGACAACCATTCAGACCATAGGTCTGCTGTAGTCACACGCTGGGCTCCAACTGACTCTCTTGAAAGAACTGTCTTTCCTTACATGCTATCTCTCCCACTGTTAGTCCCAACTTTAATTGTGACGCCCTGGGCAAGCCAGGGGTCACAGGTAACTACATCACCACACCCTACACCCCGGTTAGGAACATCAAAGCTAAAACCAAAAATCCTTGTTGCCTTCCTCCAGGGGATGATGTTCACACCAGGGGGTAGGTCAGGCGGTTGGTCCCGCCCACCGAGGAGTTCACAGTCCTGGAGGCGGGAAAAGCAACGGAGAGTAGTTTTGGACAGGAAAGTGGAAGGAGCAAAGCAAAGTGGGAGTAGAGGAACTGTGAGACTGAGTCCGGGTGTGTGCCCCGGACAGAGACAGCAAGGTTAGCAGACGGCAGTGACCGTCTGCAGGAGTGGCTGATCGGAGTTGCCGAAAGTACCGTGGACGGGTGGTGGCCCGGCGGTACCGGACCGGTACACAAAGAGAGGCCAGCACCATTGGCAGGGGCCTTTCGGATCCCGGCAAGGCTTGGAGTCGCCGTAATTTGCCAAATCCGTCAGTGAAGGGGACCTCCAGGTTTCCAAACAACTAAGTCCCGATTGAAGGCAAAAGTCCAACCGTATGAGAGAGACACCGCCACCACAAGAGGGGCTCCTCCGGCCCATATCCAAGCCGGGGAGCGGGTTACCGGTGGGAACCCATCGGAACCAACAGAACTACTAGGTGCAGGGATAGAGACAGTCACCGTTAACTACCGGGGAAAAGCAACAGCAGCCGTCCGTGGGAACCGTCTTTCCAGCCGTGTGTTTTACCATGAACTGTGTCAATGTCTCAGGCTGAGTGAGTACCACAGTGCCGTATGGCACAGCGCTGCCCCCGCGTCCCTGCACCTCACCAGGCCCCATCACCCGCCTGCCATCCCGTCCTACCCCATCACCGGGCCCCGGGACCACCAACCCCCTACCCACGGAGGGGAGGACTAACAACTTAGCTGCTCCAGTCACCGCTCCCGGGATCCCCGTTCAGAGCAGCGGTGGTGTCACTAAAATCACCACAACCGTGGGTGGCGTCACAGACAATAACCAAATCCCCACCACCAAAACAACCCCCCTTTCACTCACGGGCGAGGAGCGCCGCTCGAGTCCCCGGAATCCGGCCCATCGCTCGAGCCACCGAGCAGCAGCAGCCGCAGAGCAGCGGCGGCCGGACCCGAGCAGTGGGAGAGCACAGCGTTGCCACGCTCCTCCCCGCCCGCGACATAATTATTTCTTGCCCTATTGTCAGTACAACTACATACTAAATTGTTACCCATTACACTTCACAATAGCGCGATTGGTGTCTTCAGAGCGGTGAATCCTTCTGCCCGAAGCTGTGTTGCTGCAGGCTGTCCTTCAGTCTCTGGGCTGGTCTAGACTCTGGGCACAATTCCTGCAAACAATCCATGAGGACCGTCTTTCTTCAGAAACTGGGTTCTCTCATCAGGCTGTAGACATGGACCTTTAAGGAGGGAGCTTACATTCACATAAACCTTATCTAGGATTCTCACCTCCAGCACGAAGCCAAAGACCCATACATGGTCTTCAGCTGCACGAGGTTTTCCCAACTAGAGTTGTCCCGCTTGGCCCACACCCACTTTTCTTTCTCTTTCTTCAGATCACATCTGCGATCCATTGCGCTCTGGGAATTAGGTCACACCGATTCTAAGGCTGGACCCTGGACCTGGTGCAGTCCCTTACAATGTATCTTGGTCGATTCATTCAGATCACACTATCCTGGTTCCTGTCTTCCTATGTCTGTCTTCCACAGGTCACCCACTTCATGAAGTCTTGATGACCATACACAGACCATATGTCTGCTGTAGTCGCACGCTTTGCTCCTGCTGACTCGAAGGAAACTGTGTCTTTCCCTACATGCTAAGGCTATGTGCGCACTTACCGGAATTTGCCGCGGATTTTCTGCGGATTTGCTGCAGAAAATGTTCATAACATCTCTGCAGTGAATCACCAGCAAATCCTATGGCAAAAAAAAATCATGTGCGCACTAGGCAGATTTTGACAGCTGCATGTTTTGCTGCGGGATTCCCGCAGCAAAAACAATTGCATGTCACTTCTTTTCCGCAGGTAGCTGCGGGTTTTCACTATTCTAATGTAAAAATCCCGAAGGGAACAGCCTTCGGAAAAACCGCACCAATTCCGCAACAAATCCGCAACAAAACGCGACAATCCGCATGCGGATTTGGGTGCAGATTTGATGCGTTTTTTTTCCGCAGGTGAGGAAATCTTTGAGAGCCTGCGGAATTTACGCAAGGAAATTTCATTTCCCAGTGCGCACATAGCCTAAAGCATTCTAATTGTGGGCTAATCCCAACTTTAAAGGGAACCCGTCATCAGAAATTTAGCTTGAAACCTAAAAGTTTCTCCTTCTGCAGCTCCTGGGCTGCATTCTAGCAGGTTCCTGTACTTTTTGTGGCCCCTTTTAAACCAAATTAAATACTTTATAAACTTGTACCTTTTCCTATGTAAAGTTTGTAAATCGTCCATGGGGGCGGGCTCTCTGCTGACCGTTGCTGTTCCTCCAGCACATTGACGCCGTCCCCCCACGCTCCATTTCATCCATCAGGACGCCGCCCACTGCGCCCGAGGTGCCGCCCACGCCAGGATCGCTGGTGACGTGTGTCACAAGGACGAGATTATGGGCGGCGCTGTGATTGCATTGCAAGTGCCCGCCCATAATCTCGTAGACGCGCTTTCCCCCACTGCCTCCAGCGTTCTGCGCAAGCGCTCGCCGGCCAAATGACCCGACGTCACCTCCTTCCCATCTTACCCTGCAGCAGGGCAAGATGGGAAAGAGGTGACGTTGGGTCGTCTGGCCAGCAAGCACTTGCGCAGAACGCTGGAGGAAGAGGGGAAAGTGCGGTCACGAGGTTATGGGCGGCACTTGCTGATGACACTCACAGCGCCACCCATAACATCGTGCCTGCGCAAAACGTCACCAGCATGTATAGAGAAACAAGAAGTAGGCAAGGAGCACTCAACTCACCAAATAAGAACAATAATAACAAAGATTTTTAATTCAAAAATTTATTTATAATCATATGAGTGCAAAACACCATAAAACCAATTAAAAACAAGGACATCTGTCCCATAGACTCAGTGCATAAATGTAAATGCTAAAGATATAATATTATAAATATAGCAGTACAATAGCAATATATAAAACAAGGATGTTACCCCATGAGCCCAATCTTATAGTGCCAAGACAATCAAACGGCAAAATACAATCATACCAGTACAGAAACAGGGAACAAGGGTATATGAATGAGGATCACAATAGCCCTGAAAGACCAATATTCCCTAATAGCAATACTGCACCCAGAAAAATATCAAAGAGGTTCAGAGGGGATAACACCTATCTTTAGAATAATGCGTAAGTCATGGAAAGTGTCAAAAAGAGGTACCAGCCCGACGCGTGTCGCTCAACAGAGCTTCATCAGGGGAGGTAGTGAATCTAGAAAGAGAGCACACATATAAATACAGAGTATAATTAACATAATGAAGTACCGGTGTGGCAGCAAGTCAGGCTGTGTGATCGATATCAGCATGAAGGGCGAGCAGGAAGTAGGTCAGAGTGCAGCCACCAGAGGCTCCCTCCAGCCATCCGAAATAAGACAGAAATACAGCGCATGTGACTCGCCCACCCCAGGTCTATGGGACACCCGGTGCCGGGCCGGACTATTCCGGGGATCGTCAGTGGTGGCGGGGCCCGACTCCGTGGCCCTGGTGGGTGTCAGTTTAAATATGGCTGGTGACTTGGGAGCAATTAAAGTATTTGTTTCGTGACGCCACCTGTGGTTTGCGGCTATTAAGCCGCCGCTGCTGTGTGAGGCCTCCGGGGTGATGGTACGGCAGCAATGGTGGTACTGCTCCCCACAGGTGGAGCGGTGCCCCGGGGACACTGTTAGTGCTCGTAAAAGTCTATGGTGTTGTGTGAATAACACGGTGCAGGGCCGACAGGCAATGAAAGAACCAGTCACAAACAACAGTTTCTTTACCTTCTCCTCTTTTACTTTAAGAACAGTCCAGTCAGTCCTGGGAGACCGTCACAGGTGGTGAAGGGGATCCGGTGGGCCTGGAAGTACTTGGGGTGATCTTTCTGGCCAGCTGAGTATGAGGCCTACTCCTGTTCTTTTCTTTACTATGATAGGACCCTGCTCTCTGGATCTAGCAATGGCCCTCTCGCTGCTGGGACCGGTGGTACGTCCCTTTCCCTCTGTGGTAGGCTGCGCAGGCCCTCTCTGGTGCTTCTCTGCTGGAGTCCTCACCGGGCCCTGATGCTGCAGCTGTACCTTCGGGCTGTTTATGGGCCAGGTGCTTGCAGCTATCCTGCCCTTCGGATTCGGCTACCAGGGAATATTTTAAGCCCTGGTGGCCACAGACTCCGATGTCCGAGTCTCTTCTCTGCCTCTCTGCTACTCCTGCTTCCCTGGGCCAAGCTGCTCCAGCTCTAGGCCCCAGATCCACAGGACAGCACACTCTGCGTCTGCTCGCTATCACTTCTCTCTACAGACTGACTACTACTTCCTCCCTCAGGTCAGACTTGAGGAATGCTCCCTGGAATTCCAGGTTCAGAGCTCCCCCTGCTGGCCGGAGGGAGAACTGCGTTAGATGTTAATCTTGCTGGCCAATGGACCTCCCAATTACCTCCAGGCTCAGCATTAACCCTTTGGAAGGGCAATGCTGTTGTGGCGACCAGGTCCTGGGGCGCCACACTCCCCCTTAGTTAAATTCAGTACTCCCGGACTGTAGAACAAAATATAATATGTTAGAACATTTCATCCCATTATGGGAGGCGCATTACTTAAACGTTACAAACTTAAACACTACTATTAGAGTCCAGTGTGGCTCCCTGCCGGGTGTCCATTACACTGCTCCATGGGGGACCCGCCGCGATCAAACCTCCAACGTGGCTCTGGGCGTGCGTCAGAGCATTGATGACCCCACTCTATGCACGCCGGACGGGTTTTTCTTCAGGGGTGCTGAGCACACTGGTGCTAACTATGTACAGCTAGGTGTTGGCCACCCATAGTCCAGTGGCCCAATTGTCCATTTACTTAATCACCTAAAACAAAACATTACATACAGACATTTTCACAGAACTATTTACACTCTGTTAGGTATTTTACTTTCTATGTTCTATACCTTGGAGGGGGCTGTCCCCGAGTGCTACGTTGGGACCGGCGTAGCTCTGGGGTTTGTCCCTGACTACTTGGAGTGTCTGCCCCCTCCGTGTCACTGGTAGGCCTAACCCTGACAGGTATGCGTGTTGGTTGCCTACGGGGTCTCAGATTCGCCAAGGGTACGGCAGGTTCACCACTGGCAGGGGGTTGATTCTCCTGTTCCACTGCTGGCGTGTCATCTCGTGTTGGAGCGGACGGTTCTTTAGGTGGATCTGGAACCTCTTCTGTTTCTGGCTCGACCAACTGCGGGAACGTCAAGACTGGTACCACAATGGCATTGTTTATTCGGGTCCAAGTTTTGGGGAATTTTCCAAGGATTGTTTGGATCATCTCTTCCTCTTTTTCTTGACTTTGGGGACTTTCTTGTACTTCTTCTACTTCTTTTTGGGTTCTGCACCGTTCAGGGCACGCTTTCAGGCGGTCTCGAGAAACTGCTTGATAGGTCTTGCCTTCATCTTTGCTTATGAGGCATACCTTACTATTGTCAAAGTTGGAGGGAATAATGGTGTAGGGTTCATTCTCCCACTGATCATCTAATTTATGCGCCCTCCGCTTTTTCTTGAGGACCTGTTCTCCAGGTGCTAAGGGAGTTGCTGGGGCCGTTTGATTGTAGTTCCGTTCTTGTCTCGTTCTTGCTTGGGACAGGCTCTTTTCTACGCATTCTTGAACTCTGCGGTACTGCTGTTGTCGTTCTGCATCCCAATCTTCTATCTCTTGAACTGCTTCAGGTGACACAGTTCCCATCTCCAAGTCTACAGGTAACTTGCCAGGTCTTGCTCGCATCAGGTAAGCAGGGCTGCAGTTGGTCGAATTTACTGGGATATGGTTATACAGGTCTACCAGATCTGGTAACTTCTCTGGCCATTGGTTTCTTTCTTCCAGCGGTAGAGTCTTGAGCATATCAATAACCACATGGTTCATCTTCTCGCACAATCCATTGGTTTGGGGGTGGTACGGTGTTGTTCTGATTTTCTTACAACCGTACATGTTACAGAACTCTTGGAACACTTCTGCCTCGAATGCAGGACCTTGATCAGTCAGTACCCTTTCAGGGTAACCGTGAGGTCGACAAAAGTATGCCTGAAATGCTCTAGCTGCTGTTCTGGCTGTCTGGTCCTTCACAGGCACTACTACCAGGAAACGAGAGTAATGGTCCCCAATGGTGAGGGCGTAAACATAGCCTGACCGGCTTGGTGTTAACTTCACGTGGTCCAGGGCCACCAACTCCAGGGGCTGCTTCGTGACAATTGGCTGTAGGGGAGACCTCTGGCTGGCATCATCTTTCCGCCTCAGGTTACACGGACCACAGTCTCGGCACCACTTCTCGACTGTCTTTCTCATGTGCACCCAGTAGAACCGATCGCGGAGTAGGGTCTCCAACTTCTTCCACCCGAAGTGTCCTGCGTTATCATGGTAAGCTGCTAGGACCATTGGAGCATCCCTCTGTGGGACCACTATCTGCCAGACGAGTTCATTTGTTCGCCAGTTGACATATCTCTTGCAGAGCTTGCCTTGGTATGTGAACAGTCGTCCCCTCTCCTTCCACAGCTGCTGGGCTTCTTCTGGAGCATCTGGGCCAAGATGGGTCTCAGCTTGTGCTAGCTTTTCTTTGACCAATCGCACGGCCGGGTCACAGTTCTGTGTCTCTTCCCAATTATGGTGGAGTAATGGGGTGACCGAGATCTCGTGCTGGCTCGAGCGATTCTCTCCTACAGCATGCTCACACTGGGAAACACCTTGGTGATGGAAACCCGGTAACTCTATCTCTTTGAGTTCATCCAGGTCTTCTCCAGACTCGGGTAAGTGAGGCATTCTGGACAACGCATCAGCATTGTTATTCTTCTTGCCAGCCCGGTACTTGATGGTAAAGTCAAAGTTAGACAGCCGGGCCATCCATCGCTGCTCCAACGCACCTAGCTTGGCTGTTGCCAGATGTGTCAACGGATTGTTGTCCGTGAAGATGGTGAACTTGGCCGACGCCAGATAGTGCTTGAAGCGTTCAGTCACTGCCCAAACAACAGCGAGGAACTCCAGCTTGAAGGAACTGTAGTTTTCTGGATTCCTTTCTGTGGGACGAAGCTTCCTGCTGGCGTAAGCTATCACCTTCTCTCTGCCTCCCTGCACCTGGGACAGAACTGCTCCCAGGCCCACGTTGCTGGCGTCTATGTACAGTACAAACGGCTGGCCATAGTCAGGGTAGGCCAGAATTTCTTCTCCCGTGAGAGCCCCTTTTAGCCAGACAAAAGATGTTTCTATTTGGCTGTTCCATTCAAATGGAGGGCTTTGCTTCTTAGCCTTCTTGGGCTGGCCCACCAGGAGATCTTGAAGAGGCGCTGCTATCTTGGTGAAACCATCAATGAACCTTCGGTAGTAGCCCACCAGCCCAAGGAACTGCCGCACCTCCTTTACCGTGGTGGGTCTTGGCCAGTCCTTGATTACGGTGACTTTCTCCGGATCAGGTGCCACACCTTCTGCGCTGACCACATGACCCAGGTACTGTACCTTTGGCTTCAAGAGGTGACATTTGGACGGCTTTATCTTCAGGCCATACTCCGACAAGGACTCAAACACTTCTGCTAAGTGCCTCAGGTAGTCTTCATAAATCTTGGAGTAGACTATGACGTCATCCAGGTACAACAGCACGGTTTCAAAGTTGTGGTGGCCCAAGCAGCACTCCATCAACCTTTGGAATGTCCCTGGGGCGTTGCAGAGCCCGAATGCCATACAGTTGAACTCGCAGAGGCCCATTGGTGTCGTGAATGCAGTCTTCTCCTTGTCCACCTCTGCCACAGGAACCTGCCAATACCCACTGGTGAGATCCAAGGTGGAGAAATAGTTAGCTGACTTTAAGGCTGTTAGTGACTCCTCTATTCTGGGTAGTGGATAAGCATCTTTATGTGTAATGCGGTTAATTTGTCTGTAATCTACGCACATTCTCATTGTACCATCTTTTTTCTTTACGAGCACTAGTGGAGCTGCCCAGGGGCTACAACTATCTCTGATAACCCCAGCCTCCTTCATTTCCCGTAACATTTCTTTGGCACGCTGATACTGTGCTGGGGGTACAGGGCGGTATCTCTCTTTAATGGGATGATGATCACCCGTGGGGATTTGATGTTTAACCCCTTTTACCTGCCCAAAATCTAGGGGGTGTTTGCTGAAGACCCGCTCGTACTCCTGTACCACCCGGTAAACCCCATGCTTTTGGTGTGAGGGGGTGGAGTCGGTGCCCACATGTAATTTTTGGCACCATTCTTCCAGCTGCCCCTTGGAGCCATTGTCTTCCGCCTGGTCGGACGGGATCAAGGGTTCCACTGCTTTGATGGTATTGTTACTGACAGTGTACAGTTTTGCTACAGTGGTGTACCGGGGCAATTTGGCTTCCTCCTCCCCACAATTCAGGACACGGACGGGCACTCTCCCCTTACGGACGTCTGCTACCCCTCTGGCTATCAGGACTCCAGGCCTACTGTCTGAATACACCGGTTCTACCAAGGCATGGTAATCCTGACCCTTGAGGCCTATTGCTGCCCGACACCATATCAACATTTCACTTCTTGGGGGTATTGCAATGGGGAGGGGGTCACTTACCCTCACACTGCCAATTTCTCCTCCGGCCAGCTCTACCTGCTGCCTCCTCATCAGGGCTCTGATCTCCCTCTGTAGGGCATGCTGCTGCCTGGAGCTGGCAGTTTCAGACGCCTGTTGCAACAAAATTATCACTTCGGCAATACAATTTTCTATCACATTTGTACCAATGGTTAGCAGTGGGTCAAATTCTTTGCGATAAATATCTACAATTATCATCCCCTGACATGGCAATTCTACCCGCCCCACTTTAATGGTTACTTCTTTATACCCAATTTGAGGTAAGGGCTGACCATTACTGGCCACAATTGTTAAATCATCATCTGGGCCATGGTCAATGTCTGAATCAGCCCAATATCTTTTGTACAGTTTATAAGGGATGGTTGTTACCTGGGACCCCGTATCCAGGAGGGCATTCAACGGGATCCCATCCAGCACAATAGGAAGGACCGGTCGTCCTCCCACATACTTGCTGCGGCTGGGGATTGAGCCGGGCTTCCTTACACCTGGGGGTTGGCTCCTGGCCCCAGGTTCGGCCCATTTAAAGGACAGTGTCTTGCAATATGGCCCACCTGACTGCAGCGGCGGCAGATCGGTTGTCCCGTTGAATCATACCAGTCTGTATCTTTTCCTCGGGTCGGCGGAATCCTCCTCTGTCGCATCCATGGGATGTCATCGGGGCTGGAGGCCAACTCGATTCTTGCAGGCGATGGGGTCACTTGTAGAGACTGCACGGTCCTGGCAAGGGCAGCTACAGTCTTGGTCAGCTCCTGGACCTGCTGTCTGAGCTCTGCAGCGGGATCCTTATCCAGGGACTGCGCCTCAGCCCCTGCAGCGGCTCGTGTTGCAGGCACCACCCCTGGGTACGTGATAGCAAGAGGCCGGAGGGGTACTGGGTCATTCGGTGTAGATTCTCTCAGTACCCGGATGGCCTGGTCCTTAAACTTTGCAAAGTCCAGAGCAGGGTTCTGCAGGACCATGATACGCAGCTGTGTCCTGTGGGCATCTTACAGGAGCCCCTCTATGAAGTGCTCAGTTAGGAGTTTGTCTTCTTCACGTACACTCTCTGGGTCCACCTGTTTAATTGCTTTCAGGGCCTCCTGCAAGTTTAAGGCATAGTCCCTTATGCTGTCTGTGGCCCGTTGTTTGCACCCAAAGAATCTCATCTTTATTTCTGCTGCGGTGCGGGTGTCAAAAGTACTCTTTAACTTGGCCAGTATCTGGGTTGCTGTCCCTTTATCTGTGTCAGGCCAGGACTTCACTTCACGCTGGGCCGCGCCGGCTAGCTGCCCCATTAATATGCCCACCTTCTGGCTCTCAGTCTGCGGATACACTATGAACAAGCTGTGCAGCCTTTCTCTGAAGTCGCTCAGGGTATGGGACTCCCCGGAGTACTGCGGCAGCCATTCTGCTCCCGGGATGTACGGCATTGTGATCGGCATTACCGGCGCTACAGCGTGGGCCGGGGCGACGGCGACTGGGATTACATCGGCTGGTGCTGCTGCGTCTTGAACTACTACAGCCACCGGCTCTCCCTCGGTGTCGGACATCTTCCTCCCCCTTAGTGAACCTTACCAGGCTCCGCTTTCTTTTTACAATCTCTTCCGGGTAGCACGGGGTTAACGGCGCTCTGCTCTGATGGCGCGCTCCCTTCGCGCTCTTTGTCAGGCACGCCCCCCTTCTTCCTGCGCTCAGCGAGGCTAATGGCGGCGGCAGGTTGCAAACAGTAACACAGTCTTTTAAGCACAGTTTCTGCAGGCGCACAGTACCCGGGGGGACCGGGCACGAAATCCTGTTCGTGACGCCAAAGTTGACTCGCCCACCCCAGGGCTATGGGACACCCGGTGCCGGGCCGGACTAGTCCGGGGATCGTCAGTGGTGGCGGGGCCCGACTCCGTGGCCCTGGTGGGTGTCAGTTTAAATATGGCTGGTGACTTGGGAGCAATTAAAGTATTTGTTTCGTGACGTCACCTGTGGTTTGCGGCTATTAAGCCGCCACTGCTGTGTGAGGCCTCCGGGGTGATGGTACGGCAGCAATGGTGGTACTGCTCCCCACAGGTGGAGCGGTGCCCCGGGGACACTGTTAGTGCTCGTGAAAGTCTATGGTGTTGTGTGAATAACACGGTGCAGGGCCGACAGGCAATGAAAGAACCAGTCACAAACAACAGTTTCTTTACCTTCTCCTCTTTTACTTTAAGGACAGTCCAGTCCTGGGAGACCGTCACAGGTGGTGAAGGGGATCCGGTCGGCCTGGAAGTACTTGGGGTGATCTTTCTGGCCAGCTGAGTATGAGGCCTAGTCCTGTTCTTTTCTTTACTATGATAGGACCCTGCTCTCTGGATCTAGCAATGGCCCTCTCGCTGCTGGGACCGGTGGTACGTCCCTTTCCCTCTGTGGTAGGCTGCGCAGGCCCTCTCTGGTGCTTCTCTGCTGGAGTCCTCACCGGGCCCTGATGCTGCAGCTGTACCTTCGGGCTGTTTATGGGCCAGGTGCTTGCAGCTATCCTGCCCTTCGGATTCGGCTACCAGGGAATATTTTAAGCCCTGGTGGCCACAGACTCCGATGTCCGAGTCTCTTCTCTGCCTCTCTGCTACTCCTGCTTCCCTGGGCCAAGCTGCTCCAGCTCTAGGCCCCAGATCCACAGGACAGCACACTCTGCGTCTGCTCGCTATCACTTCTCTCTACAGACTGACTACTACTTCCTCCCTCAGGTCAGACTTGAGGAATGCTCCCTGGAATTCCAGGTTCAGAGCTCCCCTGCTGGCCGGAGGGAGAACTGCGTTAGATGTTAATCTTGCTGGCCAATGGACCTCCCAATTACCTCCAGGCTCAGCATTAACCCTTTGGAAGGGCAATGCTGTTGTGGCGACCAGGTCCTGGGGCGCCACACATGCGCGAAAAATGCCAGAACGCCAGTGATTGTGCAACCATAAACAGCTTCCCCCAGGAGCGCAATGGATGTAAATACGCATGCGCGATAGATAATACACAGTGCGCAAAGTGTCCTATTATGCAGGCGCTGATGATCACAGCATCGTGCGTACATAGATGTTAGGTAGCGTCAACACATGGAGTTGCAGAGCAAAGGTAATTGCTACTATGGCACATGGATCCCTGATCAATTGAAATCGATAACAGCAATTTGTCCAAGGCTATAATAGCCATGCATTTATCAATGAGACAGGTAAAGACACAACTCATCAATAAAAGGGTAAATGGACAATAACAATATGAGACATTAGTCAGAGTGATTTCAAAAAGCCCCAGAACTCCGTTTTTGGAGGAGAAAAAAAAAAAAAGAAAAAATTATATATAAACAGATATCTATGTATGCATGAACAATATTAGAATATCAATAATATGAGCCATCACAAATAGAGAACACTTGTCAATGGGACAGATGTCAAACAAAAAATATATATAAACAGATATCTATATATACATGAACGATATTAGAATATCAATAATATGAGCCATCACAAACAAAAAAAAAAAAGTTTTTTCCCTTTTTCTCTTTCCTTTTTCTTTTCTTCTCTTCTTTTCCTTACATAACAATAATATATATAGGCATTTATACAGCACACATCCAGGAAAGACCCTCTAGTTTAGGCATTATTATGTTCCCTCCCTTCTCTGGAGGGTCTTTCCTTTCAACTAGCTCTGCAATGAAGCCTTGGATCCCTTGGACCCTCTTATCTCCTCTGAATAGCTGGATGAACTGACTATGGATGTGGCTTGGCTCCTTCAGCACTGAATGCCGTCTATTTAGTGGGACTTTTTCTTGGACATTCTCTTCCTATAGCCCTTATGAAACAACACAGTGGCCGTAGGACATCTCCAATTACAGCTGGATGCTTTGGGCAGACATTCTGGTCCACTTTGTTTGGAAGCTATTTTGCTTCTCTTCTTTTTCAAAGTGAAAGTTATGTTCCATCTACCACAGTATGTGAATGTGTGCTGTATAAAGGCCTATATATATTATTGTTATGTAAGGAAAAGAAGAGAAGAAAAGAAAAAGGAAAGAGAAAAAGGGAAAAAAAAAAAAAGGAAAAAACTTTTTTTTTTTTTTGTTTTTTTTTTTGTTTGTGATGGCTCATATTATTGATATTCTAATATCGTTCATGTATATATAGATATCTGTTTATATATATTTTTTGTTTGACATCTGTCCCATTGACAAGTGTTCTCTATTTGTGATGGCTCATATTATTGATATTCTAATATTGTTCATGCATACATAGATATCTGTTTATATATAATTTTTTTTTTTTCTCCTCCAAAAACGGAGTTCTGGGGCTTTTTGAAATCACTCTGACTAATGTCTCATATTGTTATTGTCCATTTACCCTTTTATTGATGAGTTGTGTCTTTACCTGTCTCATTGATAAATGCATGGCTATTATAGCCTTGGACAAATTGTTATCGATTTCAATTGATCAGGGATCCATGTGCCATAGTAACAATTACCTTTGCTCTGCAACTCCATGTGTTGCCGCTACCTAACATCTATGTACGCACGATGCTGTGATCATCAGCGCCTGCATAATAGGACACTTTGCTCACTGTGTATTATGTATGGCGCATGCGTATTTACATCCATTGCGCTGCTGGGGGAAGCTGTTTATGGTTGCGCAATCACTGGCGTTCTGGCGTTTTTTGCGCATGCGCTGTATTTCTGTCTTATTTCGGATGGCTGGAGGGAGCCTCTGGTGGCTGCACTCTGACCTACTTCCTGCTCGCCCTTCATGCTGATATCGATCACACAGCCTGACTTGCTGCCACACCGGTACTTCATTATGTTAATTATACTCTGTATTTATATGTGTGCTCTCTTTCTAGATTCACTACCTCCCCTGATGAAGCTCTGTTGAGCGACACGCGTCGGGCTGGTACCTCTTTTTGACACTTTCCATGACTTACGCTTTATTCTAAAGATAGGTGTTATCCCCTCTGAACCTCTTTGATATTTTTCTGGGTGCAGTATTGCTATTAGGGAATATTGGTCTTTCAGGGCTATTGTGATCTTCATTCATATACCCTTGTTCCCTGTTTCTGTACTGGTATGATTGTATTTTGCCGTTTGATTGTCTTGGCACTATAAGATTGGGCTCATGGGGTAACATCCTTGTTTCATATATTGCTATTGTACTGCTATATTTATAATATTATATCTTTAGCGTTTACATTTATGCACTGAGTCTATGGGACAGATGTCCTTGTTTTTAATTGGTTTTATGGTGTTTTGCACTCATATGATTATAAATAAATTTTTGAATTAAAAATCTTTGTTATTATTGTTCTTATTTGGTGAGTTGAGTGCTCCTTGCCTACTTCTTGTTTCTCTATACATGTTTGGCTTTGGTAGGCTTGCACAATCACCTCTTGATTTTGCTTGATTCTAGCTGTGCAGCCCTACCCCTTCTTGCTAAACGTCACACGTGCACACAGTGCACAGTCCCGCTACAGTCGCACAGCGCATGCACGGGACCACGGGCGCCCAGGGGCGGCGTCCTGAGATATGAAATTCAGCGTTGGGGGGGCGGCGTAAGTCTGCTGGAGGAACAGCAACGGTCAGCAGAGAGCCCGCCCCCATGGACGATTTACAAAATTTACATAGCAAAAGGTACAAGTTTATAAAGTATGTGAGGTAGCGTGGTCGGCTGCGCAGCAGAAGACACGGGATCCAGGCACCAAGGGTCACAGCACATGGTTTAATATCCAAACAAAAGTCCACATCAGTACACATGTGCCTCTCCGGCAGAGAACTCAGGGAGTTGTGTTCACTCCCTCACACTCGGCACACCCGCCCTTGTTCCTGTTTCCTTTTAACCCTTCTTTCAGCTTGTAGGGAAACAGCATTAACCCCTGAGTGGAATTACTTTCTATCATGGAGTGAGCACAACCGGGGCGAGACATACCGGCCGTCATAGATAACCCCGGTCACAGTCTCACATACCCCCTCCTCAGTTCAAGCGTGCGGGGTTGAACTCCTGCCATCAAACACGGGCCGCGGGACAAGGCATCGGCGTTGCCCTGCAACCTACCGGCCCGGTGTTCAACCGTAAACCGGAAGTTCTGCAGAGAAAGGAACCACCGGATAACCCGGGCATTCCGTTCCTTGGCGGACCTCATCCAGACCAGCGGAGAGTGATCAGTCACCAAGTGAAACTGCCGTCCCAGCAGGTAATAGCGTAGGGACTCCAAGGCCCACTTGATCGCCAGGCACTCCTTCTCCACTACGCTGTAATTCCGCTCGGGAGGGGTGAGCTTCCTGCTTAAGAAGGTGACGGGGTGTTCCTCCCCCTGAACCACCTGAGACAGCACTGCCCCCAGGCCGACTTCAGAGACGTCAGTCTGTACTATGAACTCCTTCCGGAAATCAGGGTTGACAAGAACGGGCTGTCCGCACAGAACCCCCTTCAGGGCCCGGAAGGAGTCCTCGGCCTGCGGAGTCCAGCGCACCATGACGGACTTCTTGCCTTTGAGAAGGTCCATCAAGGGGGCTGATAGTCCCGCAAAATCTTTTACAAACCTCCTGTAGTACCCCACGATACCCAGGAAGGCCCTAACCTGCTTCGTGGTCAGGGGTCTAGGCCACTTCTGGATCGCCTCAACCTTGTTAATTTGGGGCTTAATCACTCCTTGGCCTATCACGTAGCCCAAGTAGCGGGCTTCCGTGAGTCCCAACGCACATTTCTTGGGATTGGCTGTCAATCCGGCTGTTCGAAGCGCGTTCACCACCGCTTGTACCTGTTCCAAGTGGGTCTGCCACTCGGAGCTGTAAATAATGATGTCATCAAGGTACGCTGATGCATACGCCTGGTGGGGTTCCAGCACCAAATCCATCAACCTCTGGAACGTGGCCGGAGCGCCATGTAACCCAAAAGGCAAGACAACATAGTGGAAGAGACCCTCCGGCGTAACAAAAGCGGTTTTCTCCTTGGCGGACTCCGTCAGTGGCACCTGCCAGTACCCCTTGGTCAGGTCGAGCGTGGTGAAATATCGCGCCTGTCCCAGCCTATCAATCAGCTCATCCACCCGGGGCATGGGGTAGAGATCGAACTTGGATATTTCGTTCAATCTCCTAAAGTCATTGCAGAACCTTAAGGAGCCATCGGGTTTTGGTATTAGTACAATGGGACTAGCCCATTCACTCCGGGATTTTTCGATGACCCCCAGGCGTAGCATTGTCTTCACTTCCTCTGATATAGCTTGTCTTCGAGCCTCCGGCACGCGGTATGACTTCAGGCGTACCTTCAGGTGGGGCTCGGTGACAATATCATGTCGTATCAGACTGGTCCTACCAGGCAGCTCGGAGAAAACATCGGGGTTCCGCTGAACCAGCCGTCTGGCCTCTCGCCTCTGTGTCTTGGTGAGGGCTTCTCCAATCCTTACTTCTGGTTCGTCCTCTCCGGAGGTCGCTGGAGCCAGATGTGAACGACCCGAAGAGGAGGGAGATGGGGAAAAAACAACCATCAGGCTTTCCCGTTCCTGCCAAGGTTTTAATAGGTTGACATGGTATATTTGTTCAGGTTTCCGCCTACCGGGCTGCAATACCTTATAGTTGACCACCCCGACTCTTTCCTTTATCTCGTAGGGGCCTTGCCACTGAGCCAGGAATTTACTCTCCGCCGTGGGGATTAAAACCAACACCCGATCCCCGGGTTTAAAGGTCCGCACGGTGGCTTGTCTATTGTAGCGGCCGCTTTGCGCGGCCTGAGCCTCCTATAAATGCTCCTTCACAATTGGCATGACCGCGCTTATGCGGTTCTGCATTCCTAAAATGTGTTCAATCACACTTTTATGGGGGGTGGGCTCTTGCTCCCATGTTTCCTTTGCCAGGTCCAACAATCCCCGGGGATGTCGCCCGTATAACAACTCAAAAGGCGAAAACCCCGTGGATGCCTGTGGCACCTCTCGTATGGCAAACATCAAATAGGGAAGCATCATATCCCAGTCTTTCCCGTCTTTGGAGATCACCCTTTTGAGCATGGTTTTCAGGGTTTTATTGAATCGTTCTACTAACCCATCCGTCTGAGGATGATACACAGACGTACGCAACTGCTTGATCTGGAGTAGCCGGCATAGCTCTTTGGTCACTTTAGACATGAATGGGGTCCCCTGATCCGTAAGGATCTCCTTGGGCAACCCCACCCGGCAGAACACAGCAAACAACTCCCGAGCTATAAGCTTCGCCGCAGTATGTCTGAGAGGTATCGCCTCTGGATACCGGGTGGCATAGTGAACAATCACTAGGATGTGTTGGTGCCCTCGAGCAGACTTTACGAGGGGCCCCACCAGATCCATCCCTATCCGTTCAAAAGGGACTTCTATAATGGGTAACGGTACCAACGGACTGCGAAAGTGGGTCAGGGGTGCGGTAAGCTGAGACTCCGGGCAGGTTTCGCAGAACCGTTTTACCTCCCCAAAGACCCCGGGCCAATAGAACCTTTGCAATATTCGCTCCTGCGTTTTCTTGACCCCTAGGTGGCCACTCATCAGGTGTTTATGAGCCAAGTCGAGGAACAACTGGCGATACGGCTGGGGCACCACCAACTGCTCTACCCCCACGCTCCGTATTTCATCTACCCGGTAGAGTAAATCCTGCTTAAGAGCGAAATGGGGGTACCTTACCTGGGCACCGGGCAGCTGTGCCACCCCGTCAACTACTGTCAGCCGACTCCGGGCATGTATTAATGTAGGGTCCTGGAGTTGGGCTGTCCCAAACGTATCCGGGGACGCCTCCAACTCCGGGATGGGCTCGACCGTCTCAGCCTCTCCTGCCAATACCTCTAGGGGCGACCTATCAGGTTCACATTCTGTCCCTATCATGGGAACCCCTACGGCAGGCGTCCCGGATTCAGGATTGTAGGGCTCAGGTCCCGGACTGACCAATATCTGAGGGGACTTAGGAGGTCCCTTCCATAAAGTCCAAAAATAGGGTAGATCCCTTCCTAGGATCACATCATAGGGAAGAGTGTTAATAAGTCCCACCTCATGTTGCACCTGACCGCAAGGTGCTGTGATGGTGACAATCCCCGTAGGATAGTCTCGGCGGTCCCCATGTATGCAAACCACCCCCACGGTACGTCCTGTGGCCTTTACTTTAGCCCTTAGGGTTGATCGCACAAGGGTCCCTAAGCTTCCGGAATCCAACAAGCCTGTAACCGGACATCCATTCACCTGTATTTGGCACAAGTGGGGCTCAGTCTCTGGGGAGACCAGGTCAGCGGTACACACCACCTGAGCATACATTGAACCCCGCCGGGTAACCCCACAATCCATGGGCTCCGTGGTGAGTGGACACTGGGCTTCCATATGTCCCACCCGCTGGCACCGCCAACATCTAATAGGGAAGGAAACCCCCTTGACGAGTTGTCGTTTGGGGTACAGAACCTTCCGGACCTCAGGGACGGCGGGCGCGGCCTCAGACGGGACGGTAGCGGACTCCTGCACCGGTGTCGGCGGTGGGTCCTTGGCCCTAGGCTTGGAGGGGCCGGACCGACGGGCGGTACGCAAAGTCTCAGTGTCCCGTATCAAGTCCTGCGTAGCCACATGCCGTTCTACCAGGGACACTAATTGGTCCAGGGTACTCGGGTCGCCCTGTCCTACCCACCGTTGAATGGTGACGGGTAAAGTGCGCACAAAACGATCAACTATTACCCTTTCCACCATTTGCGCCGGGCTCAGAGTGTCAGGCTGCAACCACTTTTTTACGAGATGCAACAAGTCATAGGCCTGGGAGCGTACGGGTTTGGCTTCCTCATAGAACCACTGATTTACCCGCTGAGCCCGTACATAGGTATTCACCCCCAACCGAGCCAGTATTTCGGCTTTCAAAGTCGCATATTCTATGGCGTCCTCGGTACAGAGGTCCAGGTACGCTTTTTGGGGCTCCCCCGTCAGATAGGGCGACAATACCTCAGCCCACTGGGGGGTCGGCAGCTTTTCCCGCTCGGCCACCCGCTCAAACACCGCCAGGAACGCTTCCACATCATCCCCCGGGGTCATCTTTTGCAACGCTTGTCTCACCGCTTTCCGGACGCTGCCGTCGTCACCCGGTCCCGGGGTTGTTGCTGCCGGTCCGGCACGGATCGAATTGGCCAGGAGAACCATCTGTTCTTGGTGCCTTTGTTCCTGCAATTTCAAAGATTGCTGCTGATGATCCAACGACCGGAGCAGGTGTGCATTGATCTGTTGCTGCTGCTTTAGTATTTCCTCCATGGTGTCGCCGGGTTTGGGCTGTAGTATAGCTGCTTGAATCCAGGACATGTGCTACCGGGTCACCAGAAATGGAAGCTACACCTCACCGGGCTGGCATGCCCGCCGATTCTCCACCATATGTGAGGTAGCGTGGTCGGCTGCGCAGCAGAAGACACGGGATCCAGGCACCAAGGGTCACAGCACACGGTTTAATATCCAAACAAAAGTCCACAACAGTACACATGTGCCTCTCCGGCAGAGAACTCAGGGAGTTGTGTTCACTCCCTCACACTCGGCAACCCCCGCCCTTGTTCCTGTTTCCTTTTAACCCTTCTTTCAGCTTGTAGGGAAACAGCATTAACCCCTGAGTGGAGTTACTTTCTATCATGGAGTGAGCACAACCGGGGCGAGACATACCGGCCGTCATAGATAACCCCGGTCACAGTCTCACAAGTATTTAATTTGGTTTAAAAGGGGCCACAAAAAGTACAGGAACATTGCTAGAATGCAGCCCAGGAGCTGCAGAGGGGGAAACTTTTAGGTTTAAAGCAAAATTTCTGATGACAGGTTCCCTTTAACCATTTCTTACCCTATTGTCATCACAACCACAAACTACATTGTTATACAACACACTTCACATAACAATAACGTGATTGGTATCTTCAGGGGAGAACGCAGCACCAAGTCCATCTCCTTGTAATCTCACCGCCTGTTGCACATACAGATGCTGAAACCTATGCAGTGGTAAACTCCTTCATGCTTAAATTTTGCAAATCAGCCGGTGTCTCAATCATACCGCTCTGTCTCTACAAATTGTGGTGGCTATTCTTCATCTTAACCAGGTAAGAATGGGTAAAATGTCCACACACTCTTCTGGAAATGAGCAGAAGCTTTGTGCAAATGTGGCGCCCTGGACAAGCCAGGGCATCACAGGTGCTGCGCCAACGCACCCCACGCCCCGGTTAGGCACACCGAGGCCAAACACAGATCCTTGTTGCCTTCCTCCAGGGGCTGATGTCTACACCAGGGGGTGGGCCAGGCGGTTGGTCCCGCCCACCGAGGAGTTCACAGTCCTGGAGGTGGGAAAACAGTGGCAGTTCAGTTAAGGAAGTGAAGAGTGAAGTGGTAAAGGAGCAGACTGACAGCGTCCGGGTGTGTGGCCCGGACAGAACAGTAAGGTTGGCAGACGGTGGTGACCGTCTGCAGGAGAGGCCGATTAGAGTGAGCTGTAAGGACCGTGGACGGGCGGTGGCCCAGCGGTACCGGACCGGTGAGCAAAGAGAAGCCAGCACCATCCGGCAGGGCTTACGGACCCCGACCAGGCTAGGAGTCGCCGTAAAACTGGTCAAATCCGTTGGCGAAGGGAACCTCCGGGGTTTCCCAGCAGCCAAGACCTGATTGAAGGCAACAGCTCAAACCGTAGAGGGAAACACAGTCACCGCCAAGGCTACAGTTCCCAGGGCCAGAGCCTGCGGGCAAAAGGGGCTCCTTCAGCACCCATCCAAGCTAGGGAGTGGGTTACCGGTGGGAACCCATTGGAACCGTACACAAAACACAGGTGCAGGGAAAGGCAGTCACCATCAACCTGCCGGGAGGAGAAACACCGCAGCCGTCTGTGGGACCCGTCCATCCAGCCGTTTGTTTTACCGGAGACTTTGCATTCGTCATTGGCTGAGTGAGTACCACCGTGCCGTGCGGCACAGCGCTGCCCCCGCGACCCTGCACCTCACCAGGCCCCGTAGCCCGCCTGCCATCCATCCCTACCCCTCATCGGGCCCCGGGACAACCAACCCCCTACCCACGGAGGAAAGAACCAACATCCAAGCTGCTCCCTGTCATCGCTCCCGGGATCCCCGTCCAGAGCAGCGGTGGTGTCAAAACCTCACCACAACCGTGGGTGGCGTCACGGACAATATTCCTAAATACCCAAACCACCCTCTTTCACTCACGGGCGAGGAACGCCGCTCGAGTCCCCGGGATCCGGCCCACCGCTCGAGCCACCACCGAGCAGCAGCAGCGGCCGGACCCGAGCAGTGGGTGAGCGCAGCGTCCCCTCCTCCGCCCGCGACAACTTGGCGTCACGAACAGAATCTTACCGCTCTGCCGTCTGGTAGAGGTGCGCCTTGTGACCGCCGGAGGTGTCCGGCCGAAAAATTTGAGAAGCCGCCATTTTGGGCCGAAAAATCCCCGCTCGAGCGTCTCCTCGAGCAGTGGAGGCGCGAAAGACAAAACCCCGCCCCTGTAGAGGAGGAGCCGGAAAAAGACTAAGGGGGACTGATGGCGTCTGGCCGCATGTAGCCCGCGGCTATAAAAGCAGGGACGCCAGGACCCTGCGGCCATCTTGTTGTTGGTTCCTGGAAGAGGCCGCCGGAGCGATGTACATGCCGTCCCGCAGCACCGTAGCCCCCGGGCCTGGAACCGCGGCGTGGGTGGAGGTCCGGACCACCCAGCTCCAGCAGCGGCTGCAGGTCAAGATGCAACTCCTCTTGGAGGAGTGGGAGGCCGACATGGCGGAGGTGGTGGCGACCGGACGGAGACGCGAGGAGGAGGGAGTTTTGGAAGGGAGGGTAGGTGACCCATGCCCCTGTACCCCTAGTGGGTCGGTCATCGCGGCCGAGGGACCCGGTCCATGCCCGCTCGCCCTGCTACCTCCCCCACTACCCATGTTGGCTGCTACTACCCCGCCACTAGGCCCGCTACCACCATCACCGTTAGCGGTACCCAGCCCATCCGCCCAGGCGGACCAGCCTGCAGCCGGAGGCCGTGACCGATCGGAACTGCTCCCGTGGAAGGTGCCGAAGCCTGAACCGGAGGTACCTCCGGAGACTTCCCCTGAGCCGGTGCCGACAGGCCGCTCCGTGCAGGAGGCCCAGGGGAAGAGGACCCCTGCGCCCATCCCCCACACCTCGGCTGAGGTTGCGCCGGGTTGCCGCTGCAAGGCAGCACCCCAGGCCAAGTCACCGCGTGACCTTTTTTATCCAGATTGCCAGTGGTGGGCAGTGTCCAGAAGGTCTCGCGGGGCCCGACCCATGTGCCGGGGCTCGCAGCAGCCCCGTATTGGGACAGGGAGCCGACACCGCTGGGCCCGGAGATTGCCGAGAGGGAGAGAAAGAAGGCGAAGCTGGTGGCCCGCACGATTCGGGAAAAAGAAAGCCTCCGCCAAGCGACCTTCCGTGTCCGGGGCCCGCTCTATGAAGGACAAGTGAGGAGGTTTGACGTCCGTCGGGGCTATGGTTTTATCTATGAGCCGGGCCTGGAGGCCGAAGTTTTTGTGGCCCGACGGGACGTCAATGCCCATTTGCCAGAGGATCACCCGGGCCACAACCTGATGCCGGGAGACTTGGTGCAGTACACCCGGCACTGCGGGGAGAGGGGGTGGTTTGCGTTGGATGCGAAGCTGAGGGGCAGTCAAAAGGCCCGAGTATCTACCGAGCCCCCTCCCCCAGCTGACACCGAGGAGTCAGAGTGATGGCAGCGGAGCCCCGCTGCAAGTTGTCCCCGTTGGGACCACCAAAGTACCGTTTGAAAGTTGAAAATGATAAGAAAGAATAAGCCGAAGATGTTACCTGATTGACTAACTTGATTTGAACCGGTTGTTGCCGGCAACTGTTGTCCCCATGGGGACTGTTTGCAAACCGTGCGTAGAAACTGCTACGGACAAGCCCGAGAACTTGCAGGGCAACCACGAACTTGTGGTCTGTAAATAAAAATGTTTTGTTGGCTTATACCGTTACCGCCTCCGGAGAGGCTGATTTGGAGGATGGGCCTGGAGGAAAGAGATGGCCCAGGCCGCCACTACCGCAACCGGTGGCGATCCTCCGGGGGTTCAGGGGTTTCCCATGGACGTGGGTCCCCTAAAAGAGACAGAACCGGCTCGGGCAACTTGGTGCTGGACTGGGGTCAAGGGGTGCTGCCCATTTGCTTAGGGGCAGCATCACGGCCAAGTTGCTTGGGTGGGAGAGAGCAGAAGCAGTTACCGTTAGCAACGTTTAAGTAATGTACCTCCCGATGTGGGAAGATTGAAAAAATGCTTGTTATGTATGTTTACCGTTTTATCTTTTTCAGTTTGTGAAAATAAAACCGGTGATGGACGGGCAGCCCGCGGACGGTCTGCATTTTACTAAGGGGGAATGTGGCGCCCTGGACAAGCCAGGGCATCACAGGTGCTGCGCCAACGCACCCCATGCCCCGGTTAGGCACACCGAGGCCAAACACAGATCCTTGTTCCCTTCCTCCAGAGGTTGATGTCCACACCAGGGGGTGGGCCAGGCGGTTGGTCCCGCCCACTGAGGAGTTCACAGTCCTGGAGGCGGGAAAACAGTGGCAGTTCAGTTAGGGAAGTGAAGAGTGAAGTGGTAAAGGAGCAGACTGACAGCGTCCGGGTATGTGGCCCGGACGGAACAGCAAGGTTGGCAGACGGTGGTGACCGTCTGCAGGAGAGGCCGATTAGAGTGAGCCGTAAGGACCGTGGATGGGCGGTGGCCCGGCGGTACCGGACCGGTGACCAAAGAGAAGCCAGCACCATCTGGCAGGGCTTACGGACCCCAACCAGGCTAGGAGTCGCCGTAAAACTGGTCAAATCCGTTAGCGAAGGGAACCTCCGGGGTTTCCCAGCAGCCAAGACCCGATTGAAGGCAACAGCTCAAACCGTAGAGGGAAACACAGTCACCGCCAAGGCTACAGTTCCCAGGGCCAGAGCCTGCGGGCAAAAGGGGCTCCTTCAGCACCCATCAAAGCTGGGGAGCGGGTTACCGGTGGGAACCCATTGGAACCGTACACAAAACACAGGTGCAGGGAAAGGCAGTCACCATCAACCTGCCGGGAGGAGAAACACCGCAGCCGTCTGTGGGACCCGTCCATCCAGCCGTTTGTTTTACCGGAGACTTTGCATTCGTCATTGGCTGAGTGAGTACCACCGTGCTGTGTGGCACAGCACTGCCCCCGCGACCCTGCACCTCACCAGGCCCCGTAGCCCCCCTGCCATCCATCCCTACCCCTCATCGGGCCCCAGGACAACCAACCCCCTACCCAAGGAGGAAAGAACCAACATCCAAGCTGCTCCCTGTCATCGCTCCCGGGATACCCGTCCAGAGCAGCGGTGGTGTCACAACCTCACCACAACCGTGGGTGGCGTCACGGACAATATCCCTAAATACCCAAACCACCCCCTTTCACTCACGGGCGAGGAACGTTCGCTCGAGTCCCCGGGATCCGGCCTACCGCTCGAGCCACCACCGAGCAGCAGCCGCAGCAGCAGCCGGACCCGAGCAGTGGGTGAGCGCAGCGTCCCCTCCTCCGCCCGCGGCACAAACTAATATGCATTCAAGGAGAAAAGGAGGGCAATTATGACATGCACATGGTAGTATTGACAGCACGGCTGGTGCTAACATTGCATGTGATGCTGCCATCAAATATGAATTTTTAGCCTTGATATGTTTTTTTTTCCTTCTCTTGGAATTCCATGACCAGTGTCAGTGCTATTTTTTTGTGTATTATGATGCATTTTTTCAAAATGATTAAAAACACTGTAAATATATAGGATCAGCTAGAAATGTTGGGTAGGATACATGCAATAGCAAAAATGGTAACGCAGCAACAGCACTAATCTGTACAGAGCACTGATTGAAACTGAAGGTGTCGCTGTCAGAGGTAACATCATGTTTCCTATGTACAAAATTAGAACTGCTATAAAGCTATTATAATACTGCCCCCTATGGACGTGAATATCACTACTATAATTCCTACCTATGTACAAGAATATAGCTACTATAATACTGCCCCTATATACAAGAATATAACTACTATAATACTGTCCCCTATGTACAAGAATATAACTACTATAATACTGCTCCTATGTACAAGAATACACTACTATAATACTGTGGCACCTAGGGGGCAGGGGGTTAACCTTACTAGCAGCCAGGCCAGTGATGTCGGTTCCGGGGATGTCACGGATGGCCCTGCCCGGCTTCATACCCCGAGGTTTGGGCGGCACTGTGGCTCAGTGGCTAGCACTGCAGTCTTACAGCACTGGGGTCCTGGGTTCAAATCCCACCAAGGACACCATCTGCAAGGAGTTTGTATGTTCTCCCCGTGTTTGCGTGGGTTTCCTCTGAGTTCTCCAGTTTCCTTCCACACTCCAAAGACATACAGATAGGGAATTTAGATTGTGAGCCCCAATGGGGACAGTGTTCCTCATGTATGTAAAGTGTCGCGGGGAGGGAACGCTGCGCTCACCCACCGCTCGGGTCCGGCTGCTGCTGCTCGGTGGCTCGAGCGGTGGGCCGGATCCCGGGGACTCGAGCGACACTCCTCGCCCGTGAGTGAAAGGGGGTGGTTTGGTTTAGGGATATTGTCCGTGACGCCACCCACAGTTGTGGTGAGGTTGTGGCACCACCGCTGCTCTGGACAGGGATCCCGGGAGCAGCTTGGATGTTGTTTTCTCCCCTCCGTGGGTAGGGGGGTTGGTTGTCCTGGGACCCGGTGAGGGAGGGATGGCAGGCGGGTTAGGGGGCCTGGTGAGGTGCGGGGACAGCGCGGTGCCGCACGGCACAGTGGTACTCACTCAGCCAATGATGAATGCAAAGTCTCCGGTAAAACAAACAGCTGGATGGATGGGTCTCACAGACGACTGCGGTTGTTCTCCCGGCAGGTTGGTGGTGACTGCCTTTCCCTGCACCTGTGTTATGTTCACGGTTCCAATGGCTTCCCACCGGTAACCCGCTCCCCAGCTTGGATGGATGCTGAGGGAGCCCCTTTTGCCCGCAGGCTCTGGCCCTGGGAACTGTAGCCTTGGCGGTGACTGTATTTCCCCTCACGGTTTGAGCTGTTGCCTTCAATCGGGTCTTGACTGCTGGGAAACCCTGGAGGTTCCCTTCGCTAACGGATTTGACCGGTTTTACGGTGACTCCTAGCCTGGTCGGGGTCCGTAGCCCTGCCGAATGGTGCTGGCTTCTCTTCGCTGCCCCGATCCAGTACCGGCGGGCCACCGCCCGTCCCCGGTCCTTACGGTTCACCTCAATCAGCCTCTCCTGCAGACGGTCACCACCGTCTGCCAACCTTGCTGTATGTGCACGGGCCACGCACCCGGACACGGTCAGTCTCCTCTACTACCACTTCACTCTCCTCCTCAAACTCAAAAACTCCTCTCCCCTCACTTCCTTTTCCTGCCTCCAGGACTGTGAACTCCTCGGTGGGTGGGGCCAACAGCCTGGTTCCACCCCCTGGTGTGGACATCAGCCCCTGGAGGGAGGCAACAAGGATTTTTGTTTGACTTCGGTGTCCCTAACCGGGGTGTGGGGTGTGTTGTTGTAGTACCTGTGACATCCTGGCTTGTCCAGGGCGCCACAAAAGTGCTGAGAAATAGGTTAGCGCTATATAAAATAAAGATTTATTTATTTTATTTATTAAGGTGTCCATAATAAAAGGGGAATGATGAGGTGGATGTTTGATGTTTGTCGTGACGCCACCTGCGGTATGCAGCCAAGGATTAGCTGCCGCTGCTGTTGCTGTCCTCCATGGCAGACTGTAATTACAGCACACATGGTATCGCTCCCCACAGGTGGAGCGAGCCCCAGAGAAATGAGGGCTGGTGGCGCCGAAGCGCGGGGCACCGGCACCGGCAATGACAAGGACGACAACGGGGCTGTGGTTCAAAGTTCTTTTTACTCACAGTTCGTAAGATGCCCCAGTGGTGCCGCACTCCGCTGTGATGAGCTCCAGCCAGTCCCGGGTAAATCAGAAGCAATCACCGGTGTCTATGGAGTGTGATACCCTCCTCCTCTGTGCTTACTTGTGGTTCTATGTGGCTTGAAGCAACTTGGGGACCCCGGTGTTCTTGTAAAGTGTCCCATCTCGTATTCAGGTGGCGCAGATTCGTCATGGGACCTGACCGTGATCTTGACCCCATACCCTATGTGTCACTGTGCTCCGGGAAAATGGGTAGTGGGCGATGGGACTTGGAATCCCCATCTGCTGCAGATTCTGGTGGTCCAATGTGGAATATGTCCCACCCTAGGGCTCTGCACCCTGTCTAGCACCAGCACTGTGGGAACGGTTTGGCTCGACCTCCAGCTACCATGTTCTCCTATGTCTCACTAGCTCCACCGGTTGCCTCTCGCCCTTTTCCAGTCTGCCCGGTTCTAGCAGGAGAATCTCTGAAGTACTCTCTCCTACGACCGTGTTCTTCAGAGTCTCAGACTATTCTAAAATGAAACTGTTTGTGTGTTCCTACTCCCTCAGTGCAGCCCCCACCTTTCTGGTGACTCACCAGTGTTTGTTCCAGCAACTGGGAATTTCCCTCTCTGTCTGGCTTCCTGAATTGTGTAACTGTCTGACTCACTGGATGTTGTGTAAGTGAAAAACACCAGTGATTAACCTCTTCTTACCCGGAATGAGCAACGTACCCTAATTGAGATGCAATACCCTGTGGCGACTGAAGCCCAGGGGCGCCTCAATACTGCCCCCTATGTACAAGAAAATAATTACTATAATACTGCCCCCTATGTCCAAGAATATAACTACTATAATACTGCCCCGGAGTGCAAGAATATAACTACTATAATACTGCCCCTATGTACAAGAATATAACTACTATAATTCTGCCCCTATGTACAAGAATATAACTACTATAATACTGCCCCTATGTACAAGAATATAACTATATAATACTGCCCCTATGTACAAGAATATAACTACTATAATTCTGCCCCTATGTACAGGAATATAACTACTATAATACTGCCCCTATGTACAAGAATATATCTACTATAATACTGCCCCTATGTACAAGAATAGAACTACTATAATACTGCCCCCTATATACAAGAATATAACTATATCATACTGCCCCTATGTACAAGAATATAACTACCACAATACTGCCCCTATAAACAAGAATATTACTACTCTAATACTGCCCCTATGAACAAGAATATAACTACTATAATAGAAGAATTTCCTGCTATAATCCGGCTTCTTATAGAGGAAATTATTGGAAAATTAGTACTTAATTTACAGTAGTATCTGGCATTATTTTATTTGACTCTTTTTATGATGTTATATCAAGAACATGTTTTTTTGAACAGTCTGCGTTTATTTAGAATAATAGCAAGAGAGTGAAAAGTCAAGCATTGGTGGTTCAGTGGTAGAATTCTCGCCTGCCACGCGGGAGGCCCGGGTTCGATTCCCGGCCAATGCAACACTTTTTTTTTTTATAAAAGATATTACTTATCGTAATATAATTGACTGTTACCATAAACTATTATTTTTATTTCCTAGCCATAGTTTCCATAATATGTAATAACGGTTAAGTCAGTAAATTCACATTCCTGGATGCACAAAGTACATGAAGCGGCTCACAGTTCTGCTACATCATCATTTTCCATTGCTTTCCATGACACACAGGGGTCTGCAGTAACCCTTCACTTTACAATTTTAAGTAATTTCACTGTAAAGTGAAAATCGATCTGAAATCTATGGAAAACACTGAATTTATGCAAAGGAACTAAAATTGAATAATAAAATAAAAAAAATGAATAAAAAAAGATTAAAAAACCCCATAAATCAGACTTTGACTCGTCAATATTCAACTTTGACTTTGGCAGCCAAGAACAACATTTAGTAAAAAAATAAATAAATGAAGAATGTACCTATCAAAGAAAGAAATGATTACATTTCAAATTTTTAAAGGGGTGAGATTCGCGTACTAATCATATATCATCCAATTTGGCTCCATTGAAGGGTTATGATTTGTTGAGTGTGAAAGGACATAAGACCAAGAGTCTGGGCTTCTATCGATAAGCCATGAAGCTGGGGTTAATGGAGATCCTTGGGCAAAAATTCTGTCTGCCCCTGATATCACCCTAATGACTGACCTTTTATTAGAGCATAGGGCTGTGTCCACTCAAGTTTATGGGACTATGAGCCAAAAATTCCCTTATGGTGGCCATTCAAAATGTATATTTGGTTAAACTGAGAGTGCATTGTGCTTTTACAGAAAGGTCACCACTGAGGATCTGCTGTGGAAACCCATTAGGTCTCAAAGGTGGTGGAAGACCCTGAGAAATCTACATTTCTTTTCTATTTTCTGGCCCTTTAGGTTCTACTCAGTCCTTTTAACCCATTCTTTATGTCTCTTAGTTATTTCATGACATCCATAGCATGACTTTTCAACATCCATCACTTATTTGTTTGTCAGGGGTGCACAACATCTTTTTGGTCCAAGGTTTGTATTGACAAACTGAACCAATCCCAAGTGCCACAAAAATATAAAGGGATGCTTATATAAATACATCACCAGAACCACCATCAGCACATTAATACATCGCTAGAACCACATTTTGAGTATTTGAGGAGGATTTGAAGAGATTATGCTGTTTCTGCTCCAAAAAAATAAGTGTGACCATACACTAACTTAAACTGTGTTCTTAGAGCAGAGTCTAACCAAATCATCCTCATAATCTCAAAACTCTAAAGTTTATGGACTTTTAGGTTTTATCATAGCCTTGAAGTACGTTTTGCAATGCCACATGACTACAAGATCAGAACCACTGTCCGTACATGAATGCAGTGCCAAAACAACTGTTTGTACATGAAAGCAGCATCAGAACTACTATTAGCACATGAATGCAGAGCAAGAACCACTGTCAGTACATGAATGCAGCGTCAGAACATGAATGCAGTGTCAGAACAACCTCCAGTACAAGACTGCATCTCTAGGACCACCATCAGTACATGAATTCAACTCCAGAACCACAGTCAGTACATGAATGCAGTACTAGAACCACCGTCAGTACAAGAATGCAGCACCAGAACCACCATCAGTACATGATGAAATGACTAAGCTTAGTACAGCGATCAATTGTAATGTCAGGTCAGCCCCATGTATAATTGTATGCCTTTAACCCTTTCACGACCGGCCGATTTTTCGCTTTCCGTTTTTTTTTTTCGCCATTCTTTTTCTGAGAGACGTAACTTTTTTATTTTTCAGTCAATATGGTCATGTGAGGGCTCATTTTTTGCGGAACGAGCTGTACTTTTAAATGAAACCATCAGTTTTACCATATTGTGTACTAGAAAATGGCAAAAAAATTCCAAATGCTGAAAAATTGCAAAAAAAGTGCGATAGCACTATGATTTTTGAGATATTTTATTCACTGTGTTCACTATATGGTAAAACTGATGTGTGGGTGTGATGCCTCAGGTCAGTGCGAGTTCGTAGACACCAAACATGTATAGGTTTACTTTTATATAAGGGGTTAAAAAAAAATCGGAAGTTTGTCCGAAAAAAGTGGCGCACGTTTTACGCCATATTCCGTGACCCGTAGCGTTCTCATTTTTCGGGATCTTAGGCTCAATGACGGCTTATTTTTTGCGTCTCGAGCTGACGTTTTTAACGGTACCATTTTTGCGCAGATGCTACGTTTTGATCGCCTCTTATTGCATTTTGCGCAAAAGTTGTGGCGACAAAAAAACGTCGTTTTGGCGTTTGGAATTTTTTTGCCGCTACGCCGTTTACTGATCAGATTAATTGATTTTATATTTTGATAGATCGGGCGTTTCTGAACGCGGCGATACCAAATGTGTGTATATTTTTTATTTTTTTAACCGTTTAATTTTCAATGGGGCGAATGGGGGGTGATTTGAACTTTTAGGTTTTTTTGTTTTTTTTTAATTTTTTAAAACTTATTTTTTTACTTTTTTTTTTTATTTTACTAGTCCCCCTAGGGGGCTATTGCGATCAGCATTCCGATCGCTCTGCAGTATCTGCTGATCACAGCTGGAAGGCTGTAAACAGCAGATACGCTGTCTTTCTCTTTTGCTGTGCCCCGGGCACAGCGAAAGTGAAACCAATTCATGTGTAGTACAGGAGTCATCACATGACCCTGTACTACCATGACAACTATCGGGAGTCACGTGATCGCGTCACGTGACTTCCGGTTTCGGCGGTAAGTAAAACTTTACCGCGATTGCGCTTATAATGGCGCTGTCATGTATTGACAGCGCCATTATAAGGGGTTAATCGGCACGAGCAGATAACGATTCTGCTCGTGCCTAGCAGGCACACATCTCAGCTGTGAAAATCAGCTGAGATGTGTGCCGATCGCGGCATGCTGCCGCCGGAGGACCGCGGGCAGTAAGATTATGTCATTTAGGACGTAATTTTACGGCCCGCGGTCGTTAAGGGGTTAATAATGGTAAGCATATGCTGGGAGTTATCAGTCATCATCAGACTGCAGAGCATGCAAGAACCATAGTATTGATGAGACACAGGAAAAATGGCAAATAAACATTTACATTCAGGTACCTTATAGATGACATTCTCTGATTTGAGTCTCATCCCTTTTGCCTCCAGGTAGTACAGATTCCATTATGAAATTCATGGTCACAGCCCCTTTCCATCTTCCCTCTTCTCCATCTTCAGCAGCATTTCCTGACATGGTGCCTTTAAATATTAAAGTATCATTATGCTGCCACAGAAATAAAATATCTCCCATACTGTACCCCTGAATATATAATTGCTGTGCGTCCTGCACAAAATATCCTCCACACACTGCCCCTCTCCATAATATCCCATCCACACTGACACTCTGTAAAATATCCACACACACAGTCTTCCCTTCCAAAGTACACATACACAGTACCCCCCACAGGCAGCACGCATGCACAGTACCCCACACAGGTAAAACTGAGCTCCCTTTCACAATTGTCCCTTCATTATGTGCCCTCACAGACACCCCTTTCAGCCACAAAAGGGCTTTTGATCTTCGGTTCCTTGATGGAGCACTTACTTTTGCATGCGCTGTCTCTGCTGTCTGTGCCAGCAACAGTGTGATGAGGTCACAGAGTACTGACTTCATCATAGTGCTGCACACAGAGTCTTCTAACATGCTGCATATAAGAGCCCAGGCCGCTGTGTAGAACATAAAAAACACTTTATAATACTAACCTAGGAGGTCATTCCGGTGCAGACTGATCAACTGGGTGGCACTGTTCTCCAGGACCGGCGCCTCCTCTTTCGGCCAAAAGAGGAGTCGTCGGTCCCGGAGAATGGCACCACCCATCTGACCAGTCTCCACCAGAATGACCTCCTAGGTGAGTATTATAAAGTGTTTTTTTATGTTCTTCACAGCAACATGGGCTCTTATATACAGCATGTTAGAATGCTGTATATAAGAGCCCAGTGGTGGTGGCCGCAGCTTATAGGCCCCAAATCTGGTGACAGGTTCCCTTTTGTTTTCAGTCAGTAATTTCACATTCCTGGATGTGCAAAGTACATGAAGCGACTCACAGTTCTGTCACATCATCATTTTTCATTGATTTCCACAGCACACAGGAGTCTACAATAACCCTCCACTTTCCAATTTTAATTTATTTCACATCCTCCACTGTAAAGTGAAAACCGATCTGAAATCTATGGAAAACAGTGAATTTACTTAAAGGAAAAATAAAACAAAAAATGAATAAAAAAAAAGGTTAAAAAAGAAAAATAAGACTCCGACTGCTCAACATTCGACTTTGACTTTGGCAGCCAAGAACAACAGTTAATAAAAAATAAATAAATGAAGGATGCACATATAAAACAAAAAAAAATATTACGTGATGCGTGTTCTAGTCATTCATCATCCAACTTGGCCCCATTGAAGGGTTGTGATTTGCTGAGTGTGAATGTTGCATTGTTACCAGGGCAAAAGACCAAGAGTCTGGGCTTCTATCGATAAGCCATGAAGCTGGAATTAATGGAGATCCTTGGGCAAAAATTCTGGCAGCCCCTGATATCACACTAATGACTGACCCTTTATTAGAGCATAGGGTCCACTCAAGTCTATGGGACTTTGAGCCAAAAATTCTATTATGGTGGCCATACAAAATGTATATTTGGTTAAACTGAGAATGCATTGTTCTTTTAAAGAAAGGTCACCAGTGAGGGTCTGCTGTGGAGTCCCATTAGGTCTCAAAGGTGGTGGAAGCCCCTGGGAAATCTACATGTCCTTTCTATTTTCTTATTTTCTAGCCCTTTAGGTTCTACTCAGTTCTTTCAACACATTCTCCATGTCACTTAGTTCTTTCATGACATTCATAACATGACTTTTCAACATTCGTCGCTAATTTATTTAAGTTAGGGGTGCACAGCATTTCTTGGTTATAAGGTTTGCATTTCCAAACTGAATCAATCCCAAGAGCCGCAAAATTTTAAAGGGATACTTCTATTAATACATCACCAGAATCACCATCAGTACAATAATACAGCACCTGAACCACGTTTTGAGTATTTGAGGAGAATTTGGAGAGAATATGCTCAGTTTCTGCTCAAAAAAAAAGTGTGACAAAACACTAACTTAGGCGGGCTTTGCACGTTGCGACATCGCAAGCCGATGCTGCGATGTCGCACGTGATTGTCCCTGCCCCCGTCGCAGGTACGATATCTTGTGATAGCTGGCGTAGCGAAAATTATCACTACGCCAGCTTCACATGCACTCACCTGCCCTGCGACAGTCGCTCTGGCCGGCGACCCGCCTCCTTCCTAAAGGGGCGGGTCGTGCAGCGTCATAGCGACGTCACACGGCAGGCGGCCAATAGCGGCGGAGGGGCGGAGATGAGCAGGATGTAAACATCCTGCCCACCTCCTTCCTTCTGTATAGCCGCCGGCGGCAGGTAAGGAGATGTTCCTCGCTCCTGCGGCTTTACACACAGCGATGTGTGCTGGCGCAGGAACGAGGAACAACATCGTACCTGTCGCGGCAGGGTAATTATGAAAAAGTCGGAGCCTGCGACGATGATACGATAACGACGCTTTTGCGCTCGTTAATCGTATCATCTAGGATTTACACACAACGATGTCGAAAGTGACGCCGGATGTGCGTCACTTTCGATTTGACCCCACCGACATCGCAAGTGCGATGTTGCAACGTGCAAAGCCGCCCTTACACTGAGTTTTTGGAACAGGGTCTAACCAAATCATCCTCATATTCTCAAAATTCTAACTTTTAAGTATTAACATAGCTATGAAGTATGTTTTGGAATGCTACATGTCTACAAAGTCAGAACCATGATCCGCACATGAACGCAGCGCCAAAACCACTGTTGTACATGAAAGCAGCATCAGAACTACTGTTAGTACATGACTGCAGAGCAACAACCACCGTTAGTACATGAATGCAGTGCCAGAACCACAGTCAGTACATAAATACAGCGTCAGAACCACCGTTAGTGCAAGAATGCAACACCAGAAGCACTGTCAGTACATGAATACAGTACCAAAACTACACTAGTACATGAATGCAACATCAGAACCACCATCAGCACATGAACACAGCGTCAGAACCACCACCAGTACAAGAATGCAACTGCAGAACCACCATCAGTACATGAATGAAGTTCCAGAACCACCATCCATACAAGAGTGCAGCGCCAGAACTACTGTCAGTACATGACCAAATCACTAAGCTTAGTACAGCAATCAATTGTAATGTCAGGTCAGCCCCATGTATAATTGTTTTGTATGACAGCTCCTAGTATGCCTTTAACAATGGTAAGGAGATGCTGGGGGCTATTAGTCATCATCAGACTGTGGACCATAAAGGAACCATAGTACTGATGAGACACTGGAAAAATGATAAACATTTACATCCAGGTACATTATAGATGACATCTTCTCTGATTGGAGTCATTCTCATCCTTTTGTTTCCATTTAGCACAGATGCCATTATGAAATTCATTTGCACAACTTGTCTCCGTCTTCTCCATCTTTAGCAGTATTTACCGACATGGTTGCTGCCTTTAAAAATAAAAGTATCATTATACTGCCCCAGAAATAAAATATCTGCCATACTGTACCCCTGAACAAATAAGAGATGTGCTTCTAGCACAACACATATGTGACGCCTGCCTGGAACTACAGTCTCAGGATGGTTGCCACGGACAGGCTAGAGGAAAGCCGCTCACTAAGCAGGATCCCGAGAACCCTGAAATCGTTTAACCCCTATACAAGGATTTGGAATTATTAGAGGGCCCTGGAGATCGTTACCTGTGGAAGGCTGCAATCCCAAGAAGAGTAGTAGTCAAGCAGGGTTAAACCAGGAGATACAGAAAAGGGACAAAATTGGGAGACAAGAATGTAGTCAGGAAATCAGGCAGAGGTCAAAACCAGAATGGCAGCGAGATACAAAAACGGCAGGCAGGAGAGTAGTCAGAGAGCAGGCAGGGGTCAAAAGACAAGGATCAATAGTCAGAACAGAGCTGGAACCAGACACAAGCAGGAATACAAAACTCTGGCAGCGACCAGCAGACAGGAGGGGGGATTAGCAGGGTGAGGTGTCTTCCTTTTGGCTGTAGCTGAATGGTGGTAACTTCAGCTGGAAGACACACACCACCTACAGTCAGCCAGTGGTACTGCAGGTCCCAGGGAAACCCAGCTTAGTGGATGAGCGCAGCCTGCGCCCATCAGAGTCACTGGCACCGACTCCTCTCATATCACCAGTACAGTCCATGGTGGGAATACGGCAGCGCCTGGTGACCAAAACAGAAGTCGCATCAGCAGACTCTGGTGAGGACCTGACAGTATACTACCCCTCTCCATAATATTCCCCCCACACTGACAATCTGTAAAATACTATCCCCCCCACACACAGGGTCCCCCTTTAAAAAGTACACACACACAGTACCCCACAAGCTGCATGCATACACAGTAACCACCACAGGCAAAACTGTGCCCCCTTTAACAATTGACCCTCAGTATCCCCCCTCATCCCCTCATCCATGGTAAGGCATTTAATCTTCGGCTCCTTGAGGAACCACTTACTTTTGCCCACGCCATCTCTGCCGCCTCTTTGCGTCTGTGCCAGCAGCAGTGTGATGAGGTCACAGAGTACTGACCTCATCACGCTGCTGCACACAGGGGATAGTGTGAGCTCCTCTGCTCCAGTCCCAGTGGCACAGTGCTCAGTGTATTCACATCTGAAACCAAATACATTTGAACATAGAAAACAGGGTACGGAGTCTGCAAGACATGTTTAGAGGTTACAGCAAACCCTTTGGTGGCCTGCAGGATGTATGTTTTCCAGGCCTGATAACAATAGCATCATCAAGCATTGGTGGTTCAGTGGTAGAATTCTTGCCTGCCACGCGGGAGGCCCGGGTTCGATTCCCGGCCAATGCAAGATCTGTTTTTCCCCACAGTTTTAAGGAAAATAATTTTCATTTATAGGACAGGTTTAATAAAATCCCTTTTAATTAGTAATCACTTTTTGCTACTATAACAGAGGCTATTTTAACCCCTTCATGACCTATGACATACTGGTACGTCATATTTTTAGGTCACTTAACAACTAATGTTCCTGCACTGTACCTCCACGATCACTGCCTGGTCACTGGCTGATCTTACAGCCTGGACCCGGCACTCACTGCCAGGAGTGGTCCCCGTTCCGCTCCTGGCAGATTAACCCCTCAAATGCTGCGATCAATGTGATCAGATGGCAGGGAGAGGAGTCACTTTCCTCTCCCTGGTACTCGGATTCCTGTAATGCGATTACAGGGACCCTATCACTGCCATGGCAACCCTGGCTCGTCACCATGACGGCCCTGGGTCACTCAGCTAGAAATCGCCTCACAGACCATGCTGTGTGCATTGTGTGTGAGGCAAAGTGGCTGAGCTATTGCTGCTGCAGCTACTACACTTATAATCCACCGCAGTGAATTATATCAGTGATCAGATCACTGAAAGTATCGTATAAAAGGACTAAGTAAAAAATAAAATTAAAAAACAAAGGTTAAAAGTATTAAAAACTTTTTAAGGAAAATAAGCAACAAAAAATGATTCCAATAAATATGTGTATCCATGTAAAAAAATGAAGCAAAAAAAATAGACATATTTGGTATTACCGCGGCCGTAACAACTCGCACTATAAAAATGTTTTGCAAGTTAATCCCTTTAATGAACACAGTAAAAAATAAAAATAAAAAAGTAGCAAAAACTGTCTTAAAGTGGCTGACCAAAAAAGTGTAATAAAACGCGATCAAAAAGTCATATATAGTATAAATAAAAATGGTACCTCTGAAAACATCATCTTGTCCCACAGAAACAAACTTCCAAACAACTCCATCATCATAAAATTAAAAAAGTTAAAGCTCGCAGAACACAAAAGTTTTTATGGTGTAAAAGAAGCAAAACATAAGTTATATAAATGTGGTTCACTGTAATCATACCGACCTGCAGAATAAAGCTTCATCACTTTTACAGCTCGGTGAACGGTGTAAAAAAGAAACAAACAAAAATTCATGAGTTGCCGTTTCATTTTGTTTCCATCTAACAAAAAGTGGAATAGAGAGTGATCAAAAATTATTATGTGGCAAAAAATGGAACCAATAAAAAGTCCAACTCATCCCTGAGAAAATTAGACCTCACATGATTTGGTTGGCAAAAAAATAAAAACTCTATAGCATTCAAAATTCCATGATGCGAAAAATCTTTATTTTGTAAAAAGTGTTTTTAGTGTGATAGTCGCCAAACCAAAAACGATATAAATCTGGTATCAATGTAATCGTACTGACATGAGGAATAAAGCAGCATAATCAACTATACCGCAAGGTGAATGGTGTAAAAAATAAATAAATAAAGCCAATTTTTCAAGCGCAATTAACTTATTAAAGAAATAAAGCCAATTTTTCAAGTGCAATTAAATTAATTCTGGCTCTCAAAGATCGGGGTACAGCGTGGCTCCTATTTATCCTGTGCTCTACGCTGAGCATTTACACCAGGATTATGTGTAAGGCCCCCTTCACACGTCCATCAAAATACACGCACGTGTGTTACGGGCCGTTCTTCGGGTCCGTGTCCCGTTTTTGTGTCCGTTTTTAAGGTCTGTGTGGCATCTGTTTGAACTGCGTATGCAAGCCGTGTGTCCGTGTGAAATGTCCATGTGTGATGTAACATGTCGTTGATACATACCCGCTGACAGCAAAGTCGCGCGCTGAGAATGAACTCGGGTGAACTTCACCCGACTTCATTGTCATACCGCGGCTCTGTCTGTGTCGCGTACTGATTAGCGGTCACCCGTGAAGGATTCACCGGTGACCGCTAATCTCCTGAGTGACTAAATTGAGCAGCGCGATTAGTGCTGCTGTCACTCAGGTTACCTGTGGCTACCTGGATCCTCCACTCGTGACCGCAACTCACCTGTGACTTCATCGCTGTCACTCGGGCGACTAGCTGTCACAGTTGGAGGATCCTGCGGTGGCCGCGAGTAACCTCAATGACAGCTCAGCTGATCGCGCTACTCACCTCAGTTTCTGCGTGGAGCTGTCAGGAGCGGCGGTGTCTTCTGCAGGTTCTGTCACCTTCATGTAGCAGAGCTGGAAGCGACGAGGGACCTCTGTGGATTACGCCAGATCTGGAGGGGTTTTTGGGGCTTAATAAATTGGTGAACACGGGTTTTTTGTAGTGTTTATTATTTCAAATAAAGGATTTTTTCACTGTGTGTGTTTATTTACTGTAACTTACAGATTTATCATTGGGGGTGTCTCATAGACGCCTGCAATGCTTAATCTAGGACTTATTGGCAGCTATGGGCTGCCAATAACTCCTTATTACCCCGATTGCCAGTGCACCAGGGCACATTGGGAAGAGCCGGGTAGAGTCCCAAAACTATCGCATCTAATGGATGCGGCAATTCTGGGTGGCTGCTGGCTGATATTGTTAGGCTGGGGGGCTCCCGATAACGTGGTGCTCCCCATCCTGAGAATACCAGCCTTCAGCCGTGTGGCTTTACCCTGGCTGTTATCAAAATGGGGGGGACCGCACGTCATTTTTTTAAAATTATTTATTTATTTTTTTGTCTGCACAGTATAGACCCGCCCACCAGCTGCTGTGATTGGTTGCAGTGAGACAGCTGTCACTCAGCGTGGGGGCATGTCTCACTGCAACCAATCATAGGCGCCGGTGGGCGGGGAAAGCAGGGAATACGAGATTGATTAATGAGCGGCCGGCTTTTTCAAAATGGTAAAAGCCGCCTGAGTTTATTTTACAGCTGTGCAGCGCCGCTCCGGTGATCGGGGATCGGTGAGTATGAGAGAGGGGGGAAACTGACCGACATGGACAGAGAGAGGGACAGACAAGACAGAGAGAGAGACAGAGACATAGAGAGACCGACCGACATACACAGAAATAGAAAGAATGACCGACATCGCTAGAAAAAAACACCAAACGGACACGGACCATAGGGAGATGCATACGTGTTTACTAACGTGTGCGCACATACCCATAGACTTTCATTGGGTCCATGTGTGCGTGCTCCGTGCAGAAAACGGACATGCTTCCGTTCAACACGGAAACACATACGGATCACGGACACGCACACACGGACATGATGAAATAACGCACGTGTGACCTCAAAGATAGATTAACATTGGTGCATGTTTGTCCATGTCTCCGGTATATACGGAAACGGAAAAAACACGCACGTGTTTCACGGACGTGTGAATGGGGCCTAAGACTGTGTGTCCACAATCAGAAAGAGCAGCGTTTTGGACACATCGTGTTTTCGCTGCATCCAAACCACTGCATTGTGCAGTACAAGCACAGTGGATGAATCTACAGAAATCCCATGCCCACTGTGCTTCTCTTCTCCATAGCATAAACTAACATGCGGTGCAAATTCCATAGATGCAGCATGTCAATTTATGCTGCCGAGATGCAAGTGTCCTTAGCTGAGAAAACAGAGAAAGTCAACAGCACCACAAACCCTGATATTGGGCATAGACAGCTGCGGTCTCCTGTGGAGAACACTTGCGTCTCCACGTGGGAAGACACATTGAATCCATGGATCATGGGCACGGACCCGAAATCTCTGAAAAACTTGATTCAAACAAAATTCCCAACAAAAAATTCACTGTAATGAAAAATCAAATGGCGCTCCTTCTCTCTTGAGCCCTGCAGTGCAGCCAAACAGTACTGTACAGTCACATCTAGGGTATTGCCACATTCAGGAGAAATTGTGCAACACATTATGAGACCTTTTGTACCTATTTCCCTTGTGAAAATTAGAAATCTGGGGTTAAAACAACATTTTAGTGGTAAAAATGTAATTATTTTTTGTTCACCGCCCAATAGTATAACATTTTGTGAAACACTTGTAGTGTCAATATGCTCACTGCACCACTGGCTGAATTCATTGAGGTGTGCTGTTTATAGAATGGGGTCACTTGTGGGGGCTTTCTGCTGTTCTGGCACTTCAGGGGCTCTGCCAATGTGACATGGCACCTGGACACTATTCCAACTAAATCTGCACTTTAATATGGCACTCCTTCCCTTCATCTCTTTGTACTACACATCAAAAGTAGTTTTTGACCACATATGGGGTACTGGCATACTCAGGAGAAAGTTTACAACAAATTGTATGGTTTAGTATCTCCCATTACCCTAGTGAATTTGAAAAATCTGGCTTTAAAACAACATTTTTGAGGTTAAAAATGTAGTTTTTCATTTTTACAGCTCAACGTTCTAAAATTCTGTGAAGCTCCCGAGGGTTCCAGGTGCTCACCAAACAGCTAGAAAAATTCCTTGAGGGGTTTCCAAAATGGGGTCACATATGGTGGAGCTCATCTGTTTAGGTACACCAGAGGCTTTACAAACACAACATGGCGTCTGTTAATGATTCGAGCCAATTTGCAGTCAAATGACTCTTCTTCCCTTCCGAGCCCTGCCGTGCACCCAAACAGTTGATTTCCACTACATATGAGATATCGGCGTACTCAGGAGAAACTGCACAGTAAATTTTATGGTGCATTTTTTCCTGATACTCTTGTGAAAAAAGGTACCTGGTTGAAGTAACAATTTTGTGGTAAAAATGTATTTTTTTATTTTCACATCTCAACGTTATAAAATTTTGTGAAGCCCCCAAAGGTTCAAGGTGCTCACCAAACATCTAAATAAATTGCTTCAAAGGTCTAGTTTCCAAAATGGGTTTATTTGTGGGGAACTATACTGTTTAGACACCTCAGGGGGTCTCCAAATGTGACATGGAGTCCACTAATTATGCCAGCTAATTTTGCTTTCAAAAATTCAAATGGTGCTCCTTCCCTTCCGAGCCCTGCTGTGAGATGTAGCAGAGCTAGATGTGTTGTCGTGGGACCTCATGTGGATTACACCAGAACTGCAGGGTGTTGGGGGTTAATAAAGTGGTTAAGGAGGGTGTGTGTTTTGTACTTTATTCCAAATAAAGGATTTTTCTCTGTGTGTGTGATTAATTATATTCACTTACAGGCTTATGATGCCTGTCCCATCACAAACCTAGGGCTTTGTAGCAGCTGAGCGCTGCTACTAACCCCTTATTACCCCAATTGGCAATGCATCAGGCCAACGGGAAGGGCCTTTATCGCACCAGTATTGTCACATCTAATAGATGCGTCAAAACTGGGCGGCAGGGGGCTGAGAATACCAGCCCCCAGCCGGCGTTATCATGGCTGGGGATGAAAATTGGGGAGAACTGCATGTTGGTTTTTTTTTTGACTATTTGTTTGAATAAAAAAAAATAGAGTCACACTTGCGAGGGATACACTGCTTTCCCCGCCCACCGGCCATACTGCCGCCTGTGATTGGGTGCAGTCAGCTGACACGCTGACACTCAGGCTGGGGGCATGTCTAACTGCAACCAATTACACGCACCGGTGGGCGGGCAAAGTAGTGAATATTACAATGTCAGCTCCGGAAGGGCAAAGCGTGACCTGGAAGGAGTTTTGCCACCATGACACAACCTCGATGAGTACACCGCGCTTGCTCCTACTTCCCAGCCCCTCGACAAACGTTTTTAATCTTCAGATTCCAGTCTCCATTTACTTATATGGGCACCGGATTCTGGAGCGGATCGGAGTCTTTTTAAAATCTGGCAGTGATCTGTCGGTCCTGGTTTTTGGGGAGTTCGATCAGCTCTAGTCCCTAATAAAAATGATTTTGTAAATTTTGTTGGAAAAATGAGAAATTGCTGATGAACTTTGAACACTTCTAACTTCCTAACAAAAAAATTATGTTTCAAATATTGCGCTGATGTAAAGTGGACATGTGGGAAATGTTATTTATTAACTAGTTTTTGTGATATAACTTTCAGATTTATAGGCATAAAATGTCAAAGTTTGAAAATTGCAAATTTTTTGACAAATTTACAGGTTTTTTTACACATAAACACAAAAAATATCTGCCTAAATTTACAACCATCATGAATTACAATATGTCAAAAAAACAATGTCAGAATCACCGGGATCCATTGAAGTGTTCCAGAGTTATAACTTTATAAATTGACACTAATCAGAATTGTAAAAAATCGTCTGGTCAGAAGAGTGTTTTAAGGCCCGGGGAGAAGGTGTTAAGCAAGTTCCTCCCGTGAACACCAGAACATTTTTCATGTTTCCATCCTTTAAGGTTTATCGTGAGAACATGAGGCGCCTTCTCCCCCCAGTCTTCTGTCTTCTTCTACAACACTTTCCTCTGACTGAAATCCACTGCCCTGGGTGAAGACGGCTGTCTAGTTGGAATTTTCATTGACTCTGAATTCTGGCAAAAACGGACAACACTTGGACGGCATCTGAATCCTATTTTTTCCCCAGATCTATAGACTTTCACTGCCAAATTTTATTGGCACCTACATTGGACGCGTCTCTGTGATTTTGTGCAATCTGCTCAGTCTACAAGCAATCACAGACGCGTGAACAACCCCCATAGATTATCATGGAGATCAGTGTTATTAATGCTTATAGCACTCGTGCATGACGTGAATGAGCCCCAAGGCCGCACTAATGCCCTGTAAAGAGACAGAAATCTTTTGGATAAATTGTTACCTTCCTTGGCTATGAGCTAAAAGAACACAAGACTATTGATCAGCTGTGGATCTTCGAGTTTGCTGGGTTCGGCCATACTTGGAAAAAAAAAATTCAGTTTGGGGATCAGACTTCACCTGAACTTGACCCCATAAAAGTCAATAGGGACCCAAATTTCAGTACTAAAGAATCGCTGTAAAATGGTCGTGGCAAGGGCTAGGAAGCAGCAAATGGATGGACAATGGGGGTAAGAACAGGACAGTTATATACATACTGTGTTTCCCCACAGATAATACAGCAGTCAGACTTTTTTCAGGGCCTGCTCATTGAACTACATGAATATTCACTGATTGACATGGAAATCTGGTAGTGAGTACAACGGTGGTTACGATGGTACCATGGGAATTACCAGCTGTGACTGGCTGCCGGATTGCCAGACTACTCTGCTGCCATGTCACGCAATCTGACAGTCCAGAAATCCAGCAGTAAGTTCAGCGGCAATCACAGTTGGTACTGTGGGCGCTCAAGGCTGTGAACTCCAGTGAACTGAGTGACATCACCACTTTTCACAGGGAATGTTTGGTGAATGCAGCATCAGAACAAACATTAGTACACGGATGCAGCACCAGAACCAACGTTAGTAGATGAATACACAGCCAGAACCACTGTCAGTACATTAATATAGTGTTAGATACACCATACGTTATGAATGAAGCATCAGAACCACCGTCAGTACAAGAATGCAGTGTCAGAATCTCCATCAGTACTAGAATGCAGTGTCAGAAACACCATCAATACAGGAATACAGCATCAGAACCACCATCAGCACAGGAATGCAATGTCAGAACAACCATCAGTGCATGAACACCAGGCCAGAACCACTGTCAGTACATGAATGCAGCATCAGAACCTAGTCAGTACATGAATACAGTGCCAGACCCACCATAAGTGCATGAATGCAGTCACAAAAACATTATCAGTATATGAATGCAGCACCAGAACCACTGTCAGTACATGACTAAATCACCAAGCAGAAAAGTTCAGAAATAAAAATTAACATCCATGTACCTTATAGATGATATCTTCTCTGATTGGAGTCATTCTCATCCCTTTTCCCTCCATGCCACTATGAAATTCATGGCTACAGGTTATCTCCATCTTCCCTCCTCTCCATCTTCAGCAGCATTTCTTGAAATGGTGCCCTTAAACATTAGGAGTATCATTACACCGCTCCAGAAATAAAAGTATCTCCCATACTGTGCCCCTGTATAAATAATTGCTGTGCTTCCTGCACAAAATATTCTCCACACACAGTCCACCTCTCCGTAATATTCCCTCCACAATGTCCCTCTCCATAATATCCCCTCCACACTGCACCTCTGTAAAATATCCACCCCACACACACACACACACACACACTCTCCTCTCCAAAATACACACACACAGTAACCTGCACAGGCAAAACTGTGACCCCTTTCACAAACATCCATCCATTATGTGCCCTCAAAGTAACCTCCTTTATCCACAATAAGGAATTTGATCTTTTGTTCTTTGATGTAACGCTTACTTTCACCCTCGCAGTCTCAGCTGCCTTTGTGCGTCTGTGCCAGCATCAGTGTGATGAGGTCACAGAGTATTGATGTCATCATGCTGCTGCACACAGAGGCCGGGGATGGTGGAAGCTAATTTGCTGCTCTGCGTCAGTTTCAGCGGCACAGTGCTCAAATGTGCTCACATTAAATGTATTCATGTCTGAAAGATGTGATTACATGATTACATCTGAAAATAGAAAGCAAAGAGCCATGTCTGCAGGACAGGTCTAGGGCTAAAGCAACCCCTTTAGATGTATGTTTTAGAGGCCTAATATCGGTCAAGACATAAATTGGTGGTTCGGTGGTAGAATTCTCAACTGCCACGCGGGAGGCCCGGGTCTGATTACCAGCCAATGCAAGGTAAGTTTTGCTTTATATTTCCACTCCTACAAGACAGGGTTAATAAAATGCTATCTAATTACTAATCTTTTTCATTTCTCCATCCTATCTGACTTATCCTAAGAATGTGAGGCCTATTCTCCCCCAGTCTTCTGTCTGGTGAAGAAGGCCTTCTAGTTGGAGTTTCCATTGACTCTGAATTTTGGCATTTTCCCAATAGGAGGCATCAGAAAGAGGACAGACATCTTTGATTCTGTAGCTTATGACATCAAGTGTTAACCTTCTGAAGGAAGGTTTCAATATGGATGGTCGATGGCCTACATACACTTTTTTGCTCAAGTTAATCATGTCCCTTTATAAACCTCTCATCAAATGTAATTCTTTTCACCTTTCTTCCTAGTTAAGTCTCGGTTTTGTGCTTTTCTTCGTACCTTGTACTTTTTCCCATGTACGTCAGTGATTTTTTCTTACGAGAAAATCAGTCCGAGTTTCTTCAGTGTTTTGATTAGAGTTTCATCAGAGATTATTCAGAGAAAAAAAATGTTTCCCAAGCTTCTACTCTCTATCAGTCCATGAAAAACGGAGAACACTTGGACGGCATCTGAGAGCTGTCCTATATTTTCCCCAGATCTAAAGACTTTGATTGCCAAATTCATCTCTTGGGTAAATTGTTACCTTGCTTGGCCACGAGCAAAACAAACACAACACCTGTTATTAAAATTTGTTTTTGAAACAGAAAACCAGAATTACATGTCAGTGCATTTCGAAGACATCGAATGAGAGGGAATTCCCTCTTATAACTTTGTAATATTTCAGGGGAACACAACTATTGTCTTCTGGTAGAGTAACCTCAGGAGGACACGGGGACATCGAAGTCTCATTGAAAGTGTTAGAGGCAATAAAAGTATTGTAGACTCTCGAGAGCTGGAGAAGTGTGTCTTTCCCAGGAACACACTTCACATCACAATAAAGAGGTGACACTATCTCCATAATTTGAGGTTCCTTGTTAATTTCACACATCACCATGGGAAAAACTCAACTCCTCATCTCCCGGACACAGGGAGTCCTTATCGGAGATGATATTTACTTGTTACCTGTTTTACACATCATACCTGATGGGTAAATTTCTTCTCTCATGCCCAGTGATGTGCAAATCTGACCAAAATTCAATTGTGCAGTCCACATAAATTTGGCCAGGAAATTCAATGTACATCGAAACTATTACATTAAAATAGAATATTTCCTGTTATACTTTGTTATCCCTCCAGAACCAAAAGCATAACAAAGCATAACAAAATGTACTGCTCTAGAAAAAATGATACTCACCTCATCATTTCATAGCTTCTGTGCACAGGGCCGCCATCAGGGCATGACAACCATGATTGGTGTATGGGGTCCGGTGAAGAAGGGGTCCATGCCAGAGCTTGGGGTAATTACTTAGCTTTATTGAGCCCTGGGACCCCCTCTTGACTGGGCCCCTGTCATAACCATATATGAGGGGGTCCAGCGGTGTCACTTTGGCTAGAACACATCGCTAAGTTGCAGGCGAAGTGCTTCAAGGGCATTACATGCAAATTAACCATGTCCTGGAGGCAGAATCAGTGCGGCAGAGCAGGGTGCCAGCGCGTCATCCCGTGGCCCAGTGTGCAGCAGTATGATGAGGTCATCAATCAGAGACTCCATCGCACTGCTGCAGGCAAGCAAGGCAGAGCCGCGGAGGTGGCAAGGACGCAGAAGCTGACAGGGAAAGCCGGTAAGTGCTCATTAAGCTGCAGACAGGAGCAGGACAATCGGTGGGGGGTGGTAGGGCTCGCCCCAGTCCCTGCTTTGCTTCAGCTGGATGTGTGTCGGAAGGTGCACATTCAGCTGAATTGCATCGCTGCTCAGAGAGGACGACGTGTGATGTGGGAGCCGGGGATGGTGAGTAAAATGTTTACTGTGAATATATATATACAGTGCCTTGCGAAAGTATTTGGACCCTTTGAATTTTTCAACCTTTTCCCACTTTTCAGACTTCAAACATAAAGATAAAAATGTTAATGTTCTGGTGAAGAATCAACAACAAGTGGGACACAATTATTGTGAAGTTGAACGAAATGTGTTGCTTATTTTAAACTTTTTAAAAAAATAAATAACTGAAAATTGGGACGTGCAATATTATTCATCCCCCTTAAGTTAATACTTTGTAGTGCCACCTTTTGCTGGGATTACAGCTGCAAGTCGCTTGGGGTATGTGTCTGTGATGTGATAATGATAATGATGTGATAATACTTTATTAGGGACAAAAGTGTCATTATTCAACCACAAGAGGCCGCTGTTTCTCAGCACAGATGAAAGACTGCAATAGGGAGCTCAGATGGGGGCGGAGCTACAGGCTAATAAAAAAGTACATCACAGGAAGTAGAGCGGTGGCCATCTTGAAAGTGGTTGGCAGTTGGCAGTGAATGAACTCAGAGACAGAGGATGTGCAGAAGAGCGAAGAGATAATATTTGCAAGAAGAAATCTTTCATCTTGACCAGAGCTGTGACAGAGCAGAGCAGACCGTGACTGTATCCGAATCCTTACCAGATGGGAGAAGATTGCTAAAAGGACGCTGTCGTGAATTTGATAGGACCTTGTCAAGGAGACAAGCCATAGTTACAAACAGTATTGCTCATCTGTTGGAGAGATCTCTCATCTGATTGTGTACTTCAGACATATTGTCCAGAGCAGACCCGCGTCGGTAAGATAAGTAAGGCCCACGGCGCCATTGCAGTGGGTAACCGTGCACGCACCTCACATCAGTTTGGCGCCAGAATATTTGAGACTGAGGTAGGGCCTGAAGATAGTTTAGGTATGCATAGTAACCTTGTCAGGCCACAGTTACTGCACAATCACCGTTTGGGACCATCGTTTCCATGACTGCATCATCTAATTCTTTACCATCGAGGCTTCTCTGTGGATCATAACGACCTCACACCTGGATGTTGCTAAGATACATGGTGATTTCTGTATGCAAGGTATCGATTCGTATTGAATTGATGATGCCTTACAAATTGTAATTCACTTGTTTTCTCTATCTCGTTCCGTTTTCGAGATAAAAATGCTAACTCCGGTGTTTTCCACCAGGTGGTGCTATAGGTGGTTTCATTGCATAGCACATGGATACTTTACTCTACCTAGACACAACTTCTATTCCTATAGCCGTTCTCAAGGTAATGGCGGTGGACAGGATATGAGTGGACACACTGTATACAGGGTGAGTCCCCACATAGACTTTATATATACAGTATGTGTGGCGCCCCTGAGGCTTCTGGCACCACAGGGTACTGCACCCCCATTAGGGTGTAGTACTTATTCCAGGTTCAGTGAAGGTTGATGCCGGTTTCCACCACCATACAGAAACAGTGAGTTGCCCTCCCTAATGGGGACCGGGCCAGGGTCGGATCACAGTAGGGGGTCACTACAGCGGTGGGTTTACAGGACGCAACTGCACCAAGGGCTCCCCAGATCCACTAGACTGGGGACTTAGAGTCAGGGAGAAGCAACCACCAGGGGGAGTGTGGAGCACAGTGGGAAGAGCAGGTTGACCTAGTGAGAGTAGTGAACCAGCCGGTGGCAGCGGCTGAGAGCAACAGCTCAGAACACACAACACCATGACAACAGTGAGTTCAGCTTCAGACACAGAGCAGAGCGGACATGCCGCGCGCAGCTCTGTGGCCAGGGTGTTCAACACAGTCTCTGGGGTGAAGCAGGGCAGCTGCTTCCACAGGACTGGAACTGTCGGGATACAGAATCCTAGGGCAGGCATACTTCAAGTTGTCTACCAACTCTGCAAGGGTCGCGGGGAACGACTAGAATAGTCACTGGACCTGTCCCACGAGTCTGCAGCAAATAGAATATAGGATCCGGGGTTGAGAACCGGCCCCATAACGGAACCGCACTATCAGCATACAGAACGGGACACTTTACTGACACCGGGAACCTCCAGTGCTTCACCCCATGGGGGTCTGATATTTAGCGCATCAAAGGAGTAAAGGGCTCACAGGCTGACACATACACTGGACTTGACCTTTCACGGATCTGGGATCGGCTGGCAGAGAACGGTACCCTGGCCAGTGCATAAAAGACTTGCGAGTAAAAAGACCTGAAACCGCAGCCCCTGTTTCTGCCTCTCCTTTAAATCGGCGTCATCGCCCAGCGCTGCGGCGCCATTGGGGACTACCACTATCCCCGTCATCCTCCCCGTGGTAATCCCGCTCTGCCTGTGGGGAGCGACACCATCCCGGCTGCACCTAATATCTGCCCCGGTGAGAGACACTGCAGCGGCGACCCCCATCCCTGACCGCATACCACAGGTGGCATCATGATTGCCTTAAAAACTTTCCTAAACCTCCGTCCTCCCTGCCACCCTCCTATGCTCCTTCCTGTATGCCTCGGGGCAATGGAACAGGTCCAAGCCACCCCATGACGACGCAGAGGATCTGTACCATCAGCCACAGGGGTGCTCGATGAGGTTGACACTGTAATAGTCACATTATACTGTTGTCCATAATCGATGTAAAATGGACAATTTGCTGAATCTTCGCTTACATGGTTAATATATGAAAACTTTGCCCATGGCGCCTATAGTTTTACCTAGTTGTCATGGTGTATGTTCGTAAAGTGCGGCAGAAAATTAGACAGCATCTTGTTGACCTGCTCCACCTGACCAAAGGACTGGGTATAGTAAGCATACAAGAAGTCCATAGAAACATTCAAAAGTTTGCAAGTAGCTCTCCAGCACTTGCTTGTGAATACGTTGCCTCTGTTGGAAACAATGTGAAGATGGAAGATGTGCTAGACGAACTTCTCAGTGACCTGGCTTGCAGATGGTAGATGAGTCAAGTAAAGTAGGCCATTTTCGAGAATTGGTCCACTACTAGAGATCACCAGACCCGTAGATGTTCGATTTTGGACATTAGAAAAAAGTTTGGTTTGGAAACTGGATTTGACCCCGCATGCTGAACCCCATACAAGTTAATAAAAACCAGAACTTCTGTGCTGAAAAATGTCCGTAAAATGGTCATAGTAAGGGATAGGAGCCTTTATGAGTGTAGCAGTCACAATACAGAATTTTAAAAGAATGTATGAGTCCCTCCTTTATGTCTATGTTTATGTAATACAGGGTGTGTCAGAATTCCTCTTCCTTCTCAATTCTGCCAGTTCTTGCATTGTCTGCTTTTTGAGGTTCAGAGTCCCTCCTTTATAAATGACACAGGATATGTCTGGCCATGTCACACACATCACATGCCAGATAATGTAGTGAAATGTTAAAAATATGTGCCGCCCCCATGCCGGCAGCCGGGCTGCTCGGATCGGGATCCGCGGTGTGGCTCGAGGGATCTCCGGACCCGGAGGTCTTGCGGACACTTCAAATAAAAAGGGAAATTGGTTGTATATGGAATTTTCTATATTGTCCGTGATGCCACCCATGGCGTGTGGTAAGATGGGGTACCACCGCTGCTGTTAGGGAGCACCCAGGGTGTTGGGATGGCAGCTAGTTGTTTTAACCCTCCGTGGGTAGGGATGGATGCCCCGGGGCCCAGTGTTGTCGTGCTGAGGATGGTGGCTGCAGGGGCCGGCGTGCCCAGTCGGACTGGGGGATGTTAGTGTACTCACAGTCAAAGAAATCACACAAGTCTAGCGGTAAACCAAGGTGCCAGTGGCCGGCCGCCGCGGCCGGGCGTATTCTGGTCCCTCACCCGGGGTGATGGTCTGTGTCACTTTCCTCTGCACGGTTTTAGTTCTCTTTGGACTTCCCGGTGTGGAACACGGAAGTCCGCTCCCAGAACTACGGGTGGGAGCCTTGCCTGCAGACGCTGACCCGTGGGATCTAAAGGGACCCTGGCGGATGCCCTATCCCCCGAGGTGGGCTGCTGGTCTGCTCTTTTGGGACTTTGGGTGAGACAGGACCTATAATCCTGTCCTCAACTGGTAAATTAACAAAGCCGTTGGTTCAGGGCATTGCTTCAGGGTCCAGGTACCCCCTCTGTGCACGGTTTCTGGGTCGGTTCTCTGGTGACGGTTCCGGCGGGCTCCTACCCTGTCCCAGTCCACCTCGGATCTCCGGCAGCTGTCTTCCCGTCTCCTGACAAAAACGGACCACCGTTTGCCAAGTAGCCAGCACGCCGGGGCTCCAACCCCGACGCCTTTCCTCTCTGGCTTTCACTGAACTTCCTCCTCTCAACTCCTCCACTCCACTGGACTGACACCTTTCCCCCCGAACTACAACTTCCAACTACTGCTTTTCCCGCCCCGGGTTCTCCAGACCCCTTGGTGGGCGTTCACCATCCGCCTGGTCCCGTCCACTGGTGTGCCTTTCCTACCCTGGGGGGAGTGACTAGGGTTTGGTTGGCTAGATGTAACCCTGTGTGGGATGGTGTTATGCAGCGGCCTATACTGTGTGACTGCCTGGTTTTACCAGGGCGTCACAAATGCACGCTATTTAGGAGAACTAAATCACCTCTTTAATTCATTGTATATATATTAAAATGAAAATGTGGTTTATCTAATATTGATTTCTGTATGTTTGTATTTCTAATATTTTTGAATGTTTTATCTCTTTGATATATAAAGTGAGCACTATTTTGATGGTTCTGTATGTAGATCCGGCTCAGATGAGGTGTGTATAGGTATATATATCCCCTTGGCTACTCATTTTGATTATGTTGCTTATGAATAAGGAGTCTACTTTCTCCGAAAAACGTCAAGCGTAAATATATTCTGCACTTGGTTGGAACTACCTTTTTTATGAATTTTGAATAAAGAATTTTTTTATTACGTCGGTGCTGGATCTTCTCTCCTCCCCTCCTCCTCTTTATGTGGCTACTACTATAGACTGGGAGTTAGGAGGACTATTACTCTAGACTACTGTGTCGCCCGGGGACCAGGGAGTACTCAGATCCGGGCCACAGAGTCACTTCTGTGAGTATCACGGTGGCGTGACCCGGTCTGTGATCCCAGGCTCCACAGTAAAAGGGGATTTGGTAAGGGAGATTGTTCGTGACGCCACCCATGGTTGTGGTGAGGTTGGAACACCACCGCTGCTCTGGACGGGGATCCCGGGAGCGATGGTATGGAGCAGCTAGATGTTATTTCTCCCCTCCGTGGGCAGGGGGTTGGCTGTCCCGGGGCCCGGTGATGGGGTAAGCAGGGAGCAGGGCGCAGTGCTGCGGTGCGGTGCCTGAGGGCACGGGCGTACTCACAAGTAGTTCACACAGAGTCACTGGTAACTAGGAATTGCCGGTGTCCGCAGCCTTCGGTACGGGGGTGTTAGTGTCCCACACACGGTGCAGCAGCTCCTGTTGTTCTTTCCCTGCAGCAGGTGCCTTTCTCTCCACTCTCTTCCTCTTTCTCCTCAGCCGGGAACGGGGAATCCACTCCCCTGTAGTGATCCGGGTCACCCTAGGTACCGAGGGGCCACTACCCTGCTCCGGCTACCTCTGGCCCCTTCCTCACTACGGCCTGTCCCGGCCCTCTCGGAGCACGCTTCACTTTCAGCCTGGGAGCTACAACTCCAGACTTCTCTTCTCTCTGTCTCTCCAAACACTCTGCTCCAGCCCCTCCCCTCTGCTCTGCTTTTCTCTTACACTGGGGGCTGTGGTTAGTCCTGCTGCACCGGTGTGAGATCAGATTACCAAGGAGGATTAACTCTTTCTGTGACAACCGGGCTTTGCCAGGGCGTCACACTAGTATGTAGAGCTCAGTATGAAAAGGGGCAGTATGTGAGGCTCAGTATGGAGATCAGTAATAAGGGGGGCTCAGTATGGAACGAGGACAGTGTGTGGTGCTCAGAATGGAAAAAGGCCAGCATGTGGTGCTCAGCAAGGAAAAGATTCAGCATGGGGGGCACAGTATGGAAAGACTCAATGCAAAGGGCTTATAATGGAGAGGGGTATTGTAGGGGGCTCAGTATGGAACAAGAGCAGTGTGTGGGGCTCAGTATGGAAAAGAGGCAGCATTTGGCACTCCGAATGAAGAGAGCCAGTATGAGGTGTTCAGTGGGGAGAGAATGGGGGAAAGCATGGTGTAGGGACAATGTGTGTCATACATAATAATTGAGACAGAAAAGTGTGTGGAGTATAATACATAAGGGAGGACAGTGTGGCTTTTTAGTTCATAAGGGGATAGTGTGACGGTCACAGTACACAATAGGGCAGACAGTGTAGTGGTTATAGTATACAAGGGGGAACAGTGCGGTGGTAATATTTTATAGGAGAGGATAGTGTGGACCATCCTCAGCATAGAGACACTGGGCCCCGGGGCATCCATCCCTACCCACAGAGGGGTTAACATCTGTGGCGCCCTGGACTAGCCAGGTAGCCACAGACAAAACACACACACACCCCCACCCCCCAGACAGTTACATTAGTCAGACACAAAACCCTTGTTGCCTCCCTCCAGGGTCTGATGTCCACACCAGGTGGGGTGGAGCCAGGCAGTTGGCCCCACCCACCGAGGAGTTCACAGGCCTGGAGGCGGGAAAAGCAGTCGGATCAGTTTAGGAGTGGAGAGAGATCAGTTTGAGAGGTGAAAGAGAGAGGTCACGAACCGCGAGTGTCTGGGTTGGAGCCCAGGCACTGACAGCAAGGTTGGCAGATGGTGGTGGCCTTCTGCAGGAGTGACGGATCTCTGCGGAACCGTACGACCGGGGTTGGGCAGTGGCCCACCGGTACCGAACCGGGGAGCTGAGTGAAGTTAAGCACACAGGCAGGGCCATCGTACCCCGACTAGGCTTGGAGCCGCCTACAACGGTCAAATCCGAGTGTGACAGGAACCCCAGGGGTTTCCTAACTACCCAAGTCCCATGAGAAGGCAACCGTCCGCACCGTGTGGGTATACAGCCACCGCCACAGGCTAGAGACCCAAGGGCCAGCGCCTATGGGCAAAACGGGCTCCTCCGGCATCTATACACCGGGGAGCGGACTACCGTTGGGAACCCATCGTAGTCAACTCAGTACACAAAGGTGCAGGGAAAGACAGCCACCATCACCTGTCCAGGGAGAGACACTGCAGCCGGCTGTGGGACCCGTCCATCCAGCCGTTTGGTTTACTGGAGACTTTGTGCATCTGTTGCTGAGTGAGTACACCAGTGCCATCCGGCACCGCGCCGTGCTGTCCCTGCAACCTTGCACCTCACCAACCCTGCCTCCCCGTCACACCACCGGGCCCCGGGACCACCAACCCCTACCCACGGAGGGGTATAACAACATCCCAGCTGCTCCCTACCATCGCTCCCGTGATCCCCGTCACCAGCAGCGGTGGTGCCCATCTTCACCACAACCCGCGGGTGGCGTCATGGACTAAATCCCCAAACAAACCACCCCCTCTTCACTCACGGGCGAGGAGCGCCGCTTGGGTCCCCGGATCCGGCCCACCGTTCGTACCACAGAGCAGCAGCAGCGCCAACCCGAGCGTTAGCGAGCGCAGCGCCCCGCAACCCGTGACACATCCAGCTGCCACCCCATCGCCCCCGGGCAACCCACATTAGCAGCAGTGGTGACACATTTCACCACACACCGTGGGTGGCGTCACAGACAGTTTACGGCAAATCCCATACAAATACGTTCCCTTTTATTCGGAGTGTCTGCGCGACCCCCGGATCTGGTAGAATTCCTCGAGCCACACTACGGATTCGGATCCGAGCATCCCGGCTGCTGGCACGGGAGCGGCACACCTCCAGCTTAGGGATCCAATATGCTTTCCTTTAAATAGGTTTCTACGAATCTCCTTCTCTATTAGGTCCATTTACTCTCTCAGTACCCTGAAAATTGCAGAGAATTCACATCTCCCCCATAAACCTTCCTGATTTCTTTAAACAGGCCTAAGATTATACGGTCTTGTTTAGAGATCAGATGTGGCTCCTGTTGCTCCGCTAACAACCAAATACGTGTCTCAATGGATAATTTGTATTCTTGTCTTAAAGATGCAAAGGCAAATGATTGGAAGTGTGAGCGCTCCTTGCGCCTCTGCAAAGACATCAGTTTTACTACATAGTCTAACAGAAGGGGGAAAAAAATAAAAATGTACGGTATTCTCTTTACCCCAAAATAGCAAAATTGTGAATTCTAGAGAATAACAAATTTCTTAAAACATAACTTTTAATATTAGATTAAAAGGTAGCAACCTGACCTCTGTGATTTAAAACCAAATATCTGCATGTAAATTATCAACCTTAGTCCTTTTACCTCAAAACAATTTTATATTAAGGGACAGTATCAAGACTCCAATCAGTTCATTCACGGATTACAATTAATTCTCTTATGAAAAAATTGGAACAGTCTCACCCGATTTCCAGAAGTCACTCTCTAAAGCCTGCTTTACACGTTACGATTTCGCATACGATATCGTATGCGATCGTAAACGCCCCCATCGTATGTGCGGCACATTTGTTGAATGTGCCGCACAAACGAGTAACCCCTGTCACACGTACTTACCCGTCAATACGACCTCGATGTGGGCGGCGAACGTCCACTTCCTGGAGTGGGAGGGACATTCGGCGTCACATCGACGTCAAATGGCAGCTGGCCAATAGAAGCGGAGGGGCGGAGATGAGCGGGACGTAAACATCCCGCCCACCTCCTTCCTTCCGCATTGCCTGCCGGGAGCAGCAGGACGCAGGTAAGATCTGTTCATCGTTCCTGGGGTGTCACACACTGCGATGTGTGCTACCCCGGGTACGATGAACAATCTGACGTTCAATTCATGAGAAATGAACGACGTGCATGCAATGAACGTTTTAACGTTCAATCGCAATCGCACATACCTGTTACACTCTACAATGTACCTTACAATGCCGGATGTGCGGCACTTACGACGTGACCCCGCCGACACATCGTAAGATATTTTGTAGTGTGTAAAGCGGCCTTTAGTAACGTATTAGGGTCCAATAAATCATTTCTCGGTACCTAAAAATTGCCGTATATTTCTTCCGACGCGTTTCATCATGAGATTCCTCAGGGAAGTTACCTATGTGGCATTCTTAATAGATGATACACATCTCTGGACTCAATTCAAATATCATGCATATGACAGTAGCGGTGGAAATCATCGCTTTATACTGCCCTATTCAATCCAATGGCAGACATGTGGCAGCAGCGGTAGCTCCATGACAGAGCGAGTATCGCTACCCCTGCTGCCACATGTCTGCCACTACATAGGGGCCCAGGAGCCTCAAGCTACGCCACTGGTTGAACCGGTCACCTAAAGCCTTGTTTCTGTGTTTTCACACCACCACCTATGCGGGTGAGGAACAGAAGTGTGGCGCTGCTTTATGATTCTATCGTCGCCTCTACACACTTCCACACTTTCGAGCACACCTCCTTGTCTAATCTTCTTCACAAAAGTGGAGACTAGTGATGGGGGAGCAGTGCAGTGATCGTAACGATGCTTGAGTGCTTTTTGCTCGAGTTGAGCAGATCAGGCGCTCTGAAAGGGCTCAACTCGAGAAATTAGTATAATGGAAGTCAGTGATTGGGCAGTTCAGCTCTCTGTCCACATACAGTCAGCTATAACCAGAGCATTTCCAGGGGAAGGAAGGTAGGTTATATTTTTTTACACACCACTTCCGAAAACATTCTTTTTAACCCCATTGAGAGTAATTCAGAGACTGCGAGCGGCTCACACTGAGGTGCCGGCTCCCAACATTCAGTGTTTGATGTTTCATGATGGACACATCCAAGATCCAGTGATACTTGGCTGAGCACCACAAATAACCGAGCACCCCGATGCTCGACTAAGTACCAAGCAGTGGCGAGCACCATCATTATTGAAGGCGTATAGAATAATAATGTGCATTTATGTGGGAATGAATAATATTTATATAGGCTACAATTAAAAAACTCCAACAACTTCACTTCTATTATTTATACTGAAAAAATAATAATTAAAAAAATGCTAAAATTTTAATCTTCCTTTTGACCACAGGTTCCTTACTGGAGACCAGACTGGTAAATTTGGTCGTGAACTACCATGATCATATGGAATTATTATAAAATCGTACGAAGGAAATGCAAAACTGGTCACAAATAATACACAGCCGCCCGCTCCGTGGATTTGGTAGGTTATGAGTGGTTGTTTCATCAGTATTTTGCCCCTTTGCTGCCCCCACCTTTATTATGGCGGCTCCTGCATCATCCTAGTATATTGGTAATATAACCTAGTATTGATAATGGCCGTTTCTTTTTTTGTAATTTTTTTCGGAATTGATGTCCTTTTTCTTTGAGCTATTTTCAGCAGAACCAGAAAGCCTTCTAATGCATTTGGAGTCCTTATGACTTTTTTGACAAGGCCAATGTCAGTTGAGAAAAGGATCGGTCATGTTGGATTACAATTTCCAAATTCTGCTCTCTCCATTGACACTACTAGCCACAATTATGGGGGATTTATATATCAATTGTCCTTGTTAAACGACACACACTTCAAGCTATGCAGATACCAACAAACCCAACCACTTAATCTGGTTAGATATAAATTGAAAGCGTATACAATTATTTTAAAATAGAAAACTTTATTGATAACATTTAATTTCCAATAATCAATTAAAAACAGGGAAAAAGCCACCGAGAAGAACACATGATCCCAAGGTAACATCCAATACGATTAATTCTCAATCAGAAATACTCATAGAGAAATATTATAGTGCAAGATTATTCCATAAGGCAATTTTTGAAAAAATCAGATTAACCCCCATTTTCCCCTGTTTTTAATTGATTATTAGAAATTAAATGTTATCAATAAAGTTTTCTATTTTAAAATAATTGTGTACAATTATGGGGAATCTGGAGAGTTACCGTACTTCATGGTAAGAAAGATAAAAAGATAATTTTCACAGGTCTACAAAAAAATATTTTTTGTAAATGTGACGCTCTGACCAATCAGGTCGTCACAGGGTATTGCGCAATCTTTCCTTCTGTGCAATATCCACCTCCTCCTTGGTTACGGGTCCCCAATATATGGTGTTGCCAAAACCAGCCAATCAAAATCCTAGGAACACTCTGCACCACACCCACCAGACACACCAGTGGACGGCCTGAGTGGAATAGGGTCGCCCACTTGGGGGGTTGGTAAGGGGAGGTCAGGAGTGTCAGGAGCAAGTCAGTGAAGTGTTGGAAGTGAAGGAGAGAGGAGGTCAAGAGCTGGGCTCCTTGAAAGTACTAGATGGCAGACGGTGGTCTGGGCCTAGTAGGAGCTCGACCCCCGGTCCAGGGGATCGTGATAAGGGGCATGGAACTGTCGAGGAGGACATCCGGCGGCCTTGTACCATCACCGGTCTGGGACCAGGTCATGGCGGGGTACGTGGACCCAAGGTCAGGGAGTAGTTTCAGGCAACCTGACAATGCACCTGACGAGAATGGAGCCTTCAAGATCGGCTCTCCACCTGCTCCAAAATCGGGGTACTAGTGCAACGAGGGGGATAGGACTTTCCACTAAAACAGTCCAGGAAATCCCCAGCGTGAACCTTGAGAGCAAGCTTCCACAGTTAGCCACACTGGGGAGCAGGACCCGACTAGTTTTACACTACAGAAACCAACCAGCAGAGAACTCAGTGCCAAGGGAAAGGTCACAGATCAACAGGCAACACCAGTGAGAACGGGACCCAAACTAGCTTCCCTCGGCGGCATCAGTGTCCAGAACTTTGGTTTATTAAGTTGTCGGTGTCAGCTTTATGGACTGAGTGAGTATGCAATTGATCCTTTCACCCCCAACGGCACTTCCCACCTCCATCACCGCGTCCTGGGGCATCCCCCCTACCTGTGGAGGGTCGCAACACCTGGCTGCCCCCGTCATCACCCTGGATACTCCCGAAATGGCAACGGTGGTACTCCACCTTACCACACACCACGGGTGGCGTCACGAACTTTAACTACACAAACCCTTGTAAAGACAATCTTTATTTGAGTGGCTGCATGACGCCTGGGTACGGACGCCCCTCCAGCCACCGCAAGTCCGGATCCGAGCAGACCAGCTGCTGATGTGGGGGCAGCAATCATCGCAGGTGACTTTGTACTTTTCGGAATCATCGTTTTGTCCTGATTTCATGTATATAGTTTTTCTGTAGGACGTTTCCATGAAGCAGCGTCATTATTATAAGGTATAGGAAATATACTGGTGACATTAAGAAAACAGTAATCTACATATCACAAAAAAATGCTTCACCTTAGAAAACAGTTTAATTGAACCAAAATAATTTCATATGCAAAATAGAAACCAAAATATGAGCAGAAATCAAAAGTATTGACATTAGACTGTCGATGATGCGATTTTTCAGGGATGTCCCTATATATAACATCCAGCAGTATCTGCCATCATTGAGTCATTGTTCCATGACTTTAATGTCCTGGTGAAACCGCTCGCCTTGTTCATCGTTTACATCCCCAAGATTTTGAGGGAAGAAATTTAAATGTGACGCAAAAAGTGCATTTTCAGAGACATGCGACATCCAAGACACTGGATGCATTTATCAGTTACTCAACACCTTCAACATATTCTGCAGATTTATTTTTTCCTAAACGGCACTTTACACGCTACAATATATCTTACGATGTGTCGGCGGGGTCACGTCGTAAGTGACGCACATCCGGCATCGTAAGTTACATTGTAGCATGTAACAGCTACGTGCGATTGCGATTGAACGTTAAAACGTTCATCGCATGCACGTAGTTCATTTCCTAAAAATTGAACGTCAGGTTGTTCATCGTACCCGGGGTAGCACACATCGCAGTGTGTAACACCCCGGGAATGATGAACAGATCTTACCTACGTCCTGCGGCTCCCGCCGGCAATGCGGAAGGAAGGGGTTAGACGGGAAGTTTACGTCCCGCTCATCTCCGCCCCTCCGCTTCTATTGGCCGGCTGCCGCGTGACGTCGATGTGACGCCAAACGGCCCTCCCACTCCATGAAGTGGCTGTTCGCCGCCCACATCGAGGTCGTATGGACGGGTAAGTACGTGTGACGGGGGGGTTATTCGTTTGTGCGACACGTTAAACAAATTGAACATGCCGCACATATGATGGGGGCGGGTATGATCGCTTACGATATCGTATGCTGGATCGTATGGTGTAAAGCAGGCTTAAGACTTTTTCACAGATCCACTTGAAGCTTTTCCAAGATCTCAATTCCGTGTCATTTCAAGTTCCTTCAAACACATCATCACTCATAAGCTCTCTGATCTGAGGACCAAAAAAATCCCCCTTCGTTCAGTTTTGCTGGTGAAATGCTGGAGAATTTCTGTGAAATGTACTGGAACACCTGTGAATTTGTCTTTGGCTTTCACAAATTTTTAATCAATCCCAACTTTATATGTAGTGGAGAAAGAAAGATTTTTGTTGGAGAAACTAAAGGATTATGCTGAGCATTGTCTCTACCTGGAGCATAGATATTTCTCTGTTCCCAATCATGACGAACATAATGCTCTACTGTATTTTTACTGTCCCATAAACACAAAAAGAAGCAAGATTTTGTGAAACCTCCTTGCATTCCCATTAGCCGACAAATCACCTTCAAATCTCCACAGATATTAATTGAGGATGCTTATATTGTATAGCATCCAAAACAACTGACAGATTTTCATAACTTTCCTTTGGATGACATGAGTGAGGAATAGGGATTGATGGTTTAATATTTCCATTGTGAAGCAACACTGCTTTCAAACTTCTCTGGGATGAGTCAATAAACAATCACCAATCTACAACAAGATATTCTTGATTCAGTTCTTCAAAGAGGCCATTTACATTGTTACAGTAGACCATTGGTCCATCAACTGTGAAACATTGTGTTGAAGTGTTACTTCTTTTTCGGTAATAACACACTTTGACATCATCATTAAGAAGATGCTTCTGTTTCAACCTAGATGCAAGAAGTTCAGCTTTATCTTTTGACAATGAAAGGTCTCTGATGAGATCATTAAATTCATATTGAGTAAAGCATTTTGGCTGCTCGGCTGCTTCATCAGGTACATACTCATCTTGACTTGAGGTTGCCATGTCTTCGCCAGTAGCTTCAGCTCCATAGTCTTCATATTCTAATTCATTTTCATCCAATCCAGACAATGGTGGTACAGGAACTGGCAAGGTACCATCATGTGGAACTGGCCTAAATGCAGATTCAAGTTCAGAGTAATTAATCGTATTTTTGTTCTTTGTAGAAAAGCCCTTCAGTTTGACAAAACAAAAGTAGCAGTCATCACTATGATTTTTGGGTTCTCTCCAAATCATGGCAACAGCAAATGGCCTAGCCACTCCCCTCATATTCAACCAGTCACGAAGACCATTTGAACAAATTGAGCATATCACATGAGGGACCCAGCTTTTGTTTTGATCCCCAAGTGGACACTTAGGGGCACTTTGCACACTACGACATCGCAAGCCGATGCTTGCGATGCCGAGCGCGATAGTCCCCGACCCTGCCGCAGCTGCGATATCATGGTGATAGCTGGCGTAGCGAACATTATCGCTACGCCAGCTTCACATGCACTTACCTGCCCTGCGACGTCGCTCTGGTCGGCAAAACGCCTCCTTATTAAGGGGGCGGGTCATGCGGCGTCATAGTGACGTCACATGGCAGGCGGCCAATAGATGCGGAGGGGCGGAGATGTAAACATCCCGCTCACCTCCTTCCTTCCGCATAGCCAGCGTGAGCCGCAGGACGCAGGTAGGAGATGTTCCTCGCTCCTGCGGCTTCACACACAGTGATGTGTGCTGCACATGTGTCGTAGTGTGCAAAGTGCCCCTTAAAGTACATCTGCTACATCTTTTTAATATCATGATTGATTGAACATATTTTGGTCTTTTGGTGTAAAAGCACCACAAACATAGCAGAATCTGTTTGGATGATTGATACATGTTCGGGAATTTTTCTCCTTTAAATCAGATCATACAGTAGAGTAAGTTCAGTTCAATGGTCTTGAGAAACTAAAAACAAAATGCGATGAGCCGACCGACTCTATGTAGATATTTCCTCGGAGATGACAGAAGCAGCTAGTATATAAAAGTGATTTTACTGGAGGTAATCTGGTAGATACAGGTGTGAGGTAAACGGATTAGCCTATTCCTTAGGCTGGGGCCACAAGGGGCACTACTGCGATGCTCGCATGACACTCAGCTCGCGCTGGCAGCACAGCAGGAGCCAAGTGTCATGCTAGTATCTGCAGGGGGTGGGCCGACTCTCAGGAGGGGTGGGTCAGAGCTGCTGAGGGGCGGGCCGGCGCTGTGGACGGGAGGGATTTCTCTCCCTCTCTCCTCCGTAGCCGGCTATTGCGATTCTCGCTCTGCACGCACGGTACACCGGTGTACTGCGAGTGCAGTGCGATTTTTCTCTTGCCCCAATCACTTGTATGGGTGGGAGAGAAAAGAGTCTCGCATTACAATCGCAGCATGCTGCGATTGTTTTCTCGGTCCGATTAGGACTGAGAAAATAATCGCTCATGTGTGCTGACACACAAGCTAGAATTGGTCCGAGTGGAATACGATGTTTTATCGCACTCCACTCGTGTGGCTTAGGCCTTACAGATGAGCACTTGCAGACAGGCAGTTTCTCAGTGTGATATTGGCTGCTTTCAGGTTCTCTATCTGTGGTGACCCTCACTCAGTTACACTTCAGTGGCTGAGCTGTTTTCTTCCCTCTGAGGTGGCTTTCCCTCACAGAAATGCAGTGAAAATCCTCTCACAATGGCGGCTGTCCGTTGCCTTCCCTTCTATCTCCCTACAGTAGGGCTCAGATACCTGTAGAGACCTGTCTCCTGTCAGAGTCACACATACCAGTCCTTGCTGCCATCATCATCCTTTTCTGACTGACTCAAATCTTAACGCCTCATAACAGTTAACTCCTCCCCATAACATGTGACTTTCCGAGAATCAGTCATTGGCTGACTGCACTGTCAATTCTCCTTCCCATAAAACTCCCTAAGGCTATGTGCGCACGCTGCGTTTTTTGCCACGTTTTTCGGGTGCGTTTTTGCTCTAAAAACTGCATGAATCTCCTTCCCCGGCAAAGTCTATGAGATTTCATTTTTGCTGTCCGAACAGTGCAGTTTTTTTTGCTGCGTTTTTGTGGTGACCACAAAGATGCAACATGTCAATTCTTTTTGTGTTTTTCCCTGCGCTTGTCGCGGGCGGAGGAGGGGACGCCGCGCTCTCCCACTGCTGCTCGGGTCCGGCTGCCGCGGCTGCTGCGGCCTGCTGCTGCTTGGTGGCTCAAGCGATGGGCCGGATCCCGGGGACTCTAGCGGCACTGCTCGCCCGTGAGTGAAAGGGGATTTTTGGTGTGGGGATTGGTTATTGTCCGTGACGCCACCCACGGTTGTGGTGATTTGTTGACACCACCGCTGCTCTGTATGGGGATCCCGGGAAGGATGGTATGGAGCAGCCAGTTGTTGTGTTGCCCCTCCGTGGGTAGGGGATGGTGATCCCGGGGCCCAGTGATTAGGTGGGTGATGCAGGGCTTGGTGGGCGCAGGGACGCGGGGGCAGCGCTGTGCCTTGCGACACTGTGGTACTCACTCAGCCTGAGACGATGACACAGTTCTTGGTAAAACACACGGCTGGAAAGACAGTTCCCACGGACGGCTGCACTTGCTTTCCCCAGTAGTTGACGGTGACGGTCCCTTTTTCCTGCACCTAAGATGATGATGGTTTCGATGGGTTCCCACCGGTAACCCGCTCCCCGGCTTGGATATGGGCCAGAGGAGCCCTACTTTGCCCGCAGGCGCTGGCCCTGAGAAACTGGTGCCCTGGCGGTGGCGGTGTCTCTCTGTAACGGTTGGACTGTTGCCTTCAATCGGGACTTGCTTGTTGGGAGACCCAGAGGTCCCCTTCACTAACGGATTTGGCAAATTCACGGCGACTCCTAGCCTTGCCGGGATCCGAAAGGCCCCTGCCACTGGTGCTGACTGCTCTTCGTATACCGCTCCGGTACCGCCGGGTCACCACCCGTCCGCGGTCCTTCCAGCAACCTCCAAGCAGTCACCCCTGCAGACAGCCACCGCCGTCTGCTGACCTTGCTGTCTCTCAGTCCGGGGCACACACCCGGACCAGCTTCAGGCTGTCTTAACTGTTACTTTCCCTTTTCTTCAGCTTCTCTCTTTAGCTCCTCTACCACTTCCTTCTACTTTCACTTCCCTAGCTGGACTCTGTTCCTCACTCCAGCTCTGCCTGAGCTAAACTCTGTTCTGCCTGGTTCTTCCCGCCTCCAGGGCTGTGTACTCCTCGGTGGGCGGAGCCAACCACCTGGCCCACCCCCTGGTGTGAACATCAGCCCCTGGAGGAAGGCAACAAGGATTTTGGTAGCCTTGAGTGTTCATAACTGGGGTGTAGGGTGTGGTGGTGTGATGACCTGTGACCCCTGGCTTGCCCAGGGCGTCACATTCCCCCTTAGCAAAATGCAGACCGTCCGCGGGCTGCCCGTCCAACACCGGTTTTATTTTCTGAAAAATATGTAAAAAGGTAAACGGTAACATAATATAAATTATAACATCATCCCACAACAGGAGGCACATTTCTTAAACGTTGCAAAACGGTTTACGGTTACGGTCTCCGTTCTCTCCCACCCAAGTAACCTGGCCCTGATGCTGCCCCTAAAGCCCAAGCAGCACCCCTTTACGCCAGTCCAGCACCAAGTCACCCGAGCGGGATCTGTCCTTCCCCTCCAGAGGGTAGCCACCGGTTCCTGTGGTGGCTGGGCCCCAGCCTGCTCTGCTGAGGGCCCTCCCTCCAATCTGCCTCTCCGGAGGCGGTAATGTGGAAACAGTAACGGTAAAACAACTTATTTACAAGCCACTAACGTCTGTTGTTGCCCTGCAAGTTCACGGGCTTGTCCATGGAAAGTCCTCCATGCATACTTTTTAAACGGTCCCCACGGGGACAACGGTGCCGGCAACGTCCGGTTTCCTCAATCACGGTAAATCAGGTAAAGCTCCGGTAATCATTTTCTTTTATCATTTTCCAACTTTCAAACAAACTTGTAAACATGCTGACTGGTGGTCCCAACGGGGACGGCTGCAGCGGGCATCCGCTGCCCTTACTCCGGGTCCTCAACATCACTGGAGGGAGGGGGCGCGGTGCTCACTCGGGAATCCTGGCTGCCCCTTAGCTTAGCGTCCAGCGCAAACCACCCCCTCTCCCCACAGTGCCGGGTGTACTGCACAATGTCGCCCGGCATTAGGTTACGGCCGGGATGCTCCTCAAGCAGGTGGGCATTCACATCCCGCCGGGCTACAAACACTTCGGCCTCCAGGCCCGGTTCATATATAAACCCATAGCCCCGGCGGACATCAAACCGCCTCACCTGCCCTTCGTACAGCGGGCCCCGGACACGGAACGTTGCTTGACGGAGGCTCTCCTTCTCTCTAATTGCTCGGGCCACCAGTTCCGCCTTCTTCCTCTCTCTCTCACCGATCTCCAGGCCCAGCGGTACCGGCTCCCTGTCCCAATACGGCGCTGCTGCGAGCTCCGGCACACGGGTCGGGCCCCGCGGGACATTCTGGACGTTGCCCACTGTCAGGGATCTGGGCGGCAAGTCCCGTGGCGTCTTGGCCTTGGGCGCCGCCTTGCAGCGACAACCCGGCGCTACCTCAGCCGAGGTGTGGGGGATGGGCACAGGGGCTTTCCGCAGCTGGGCCTCCGGCTCGGAACGGTTCATCAGCTCCGGGACTTTTTTTGGAGACGCCTCCGGTACGGTTTTCGGAGCCTTCCAGGGCAACACCTCCGGTCGACTACGGGCTCCGGCTACAGGTCGGCCCGCCTGGGCGGGGATGCTGGGTATTGCTACCGGTTGCGGTGGTAGCGGGCCTAGTGGCGGGGTCACGGCTTTCGAGACGGGTGGCGAGGGAGGCAGCGGGGGAAGAGGGCTTGGACCAGGTCCCGCAGCCGCGATGACCGGCCCTTCAAGGGCATCGGGGCATGGGTCACTCACCCTCCCTTCCTCCGCTTCCTCCTCGCGTCTCCGCACGGTTGCTATAACGTCCGCCATGTCGGTCTCCCACTCCTCCATGAGGAGCTGCATCCTGACCTGCAGCCGTTGGTAGAGCTGCCCGGTCCGGATCTCCACCCACGCCGCGGTTCCAGGCGCGGGGGCTACGGTGTCGCGGGACGGCATCCACATGCTGCTGGCGGCTTTTCCCAGGAACAAGATGTCTGCAGAGTTCTGGCGTCCCTGCTTTTATAGCTGCTCTCACATGCAGCCAGCCGCCATCGCGTCCCCCTTAGCTTCTTTCCGGCCCCTCCTCTATCGGGGCGGGGTTTTGGCCTTCGCGCCTCTGCTACTCGAGAAGACGCTCGAGCGGGAACTTTTCGCGCCAAAGATGGCGACTTCTTAAATTTTTCAGCCGGATACCTCCGGCGGTCACAAGGCGCACCTCTACCCAACGGCAGAGCGGTAAGATCCTGTTCGTGACGCCAAGTTGTCGCGGGCGGAGGAGGGGACGCCGCGCTCTCCCACTGCTGCTCGGGTCCGGCTGGCGCGGCTGCTGTGGCCTGCTGCTGCTCGGTGGCTCGAGCGATGGGCCGGATCCCGGGGACTCTAGCGGTGCTCCTCGCCCGTGAGTGAAAGGGGATTTTGGGTGTGGGGATTGGTTATTGTCCGTGACGCCACCCACGGTTGTGGTGATTTGTTGACACCACCGCTGCTCTGTATGGGGATCCCGGGAAGGATGGTATGGAGCAGCCAGTTGTTGTGTTGCCCCTCCGTGGGTAGGGGTTGGTGATCCCGGGGCCCAGTGATTAGGTGGGTGATGCAGGGCTTGGTGGGCGCAGGGACGCGGGGGTAGCGCTGTGCCTTGCGACACTGTGGTACTCACTCAGCCTGAGACGATGACACAGTTCTCGGTAAAACACACGGCTGGAAAGACGGTTCCCACGGACGGCTGCACTTGCTTTCCCCAGTAGTTGACGGTGACGGTCCCTTTTTCCTGCACCTAAGATGATGATGGTTTCGATGGGTTCCCATCGGTAACCCGCTCCCCGGCTTGGATATGGGCCGGAGGAGCCCTACTTTGCCCGCAGGCGCTGGCCCTGAGAAACTGGTGCCCTGGCGGTGGCGGTGTCTCTCTGTAACGGTTGGACTGTTGCCTTCAATCGGGACTTGCTTGTTGGGAGACCCAGAGGTCCCCTTCACTAACGGATTTGGCAAATTCACGGCGACTCCTAGCCTTGCCGGGATCCGAAAGGCCCCTGCCACTGGTGCTGACTGCTCTTCGTATACCGCTCCGGTACCGCCGGGTCACCACCCGTCCGCGGTCCTTCCAGCAACCTCCAAGCAGTCACCCCTGCAGACAGTCACCGCCGTCTGCTGACCTTGCTGTCTCTCAGTCCGGGGCACACACCCGGACCAGCTTCAGGCTGTCTTAACTGTTACTTTCCCTTTTCTTCAGCTTCTCTCTTTAGCTCCTCTACCACTTCCTTCTACTTTCACTTCCCTAGCTGGACTCTGTTCCTCACTCCAGCTCTGCCTGAGCTAAACTCTGTTCTGCCTGGTTCTTCCCGCCTCCAGGGCTGTGTACTCCTCGGTGGGCGGAGCCAACTGCCTGGCCCACCCCCTGGTGTGAACATCAGCCCCTGGAGGAAGGCAACAAGGATTTTGGTAGCCTTGAGTGTTCCTAACTGGGGTGTAGGGTGTGGTGGTGTGATGACCTGTGACCCCTGGCTTGCCCAGGGCGTCACACGCTTTTCACCCATTGAATTGAATGGAAATAAACGCAGCAAGAAAAACGCATCAAACACACAAAAACGCATGGGATTTTTTATGCGTTTTTACCGCGGTTGCATTTTTGTGCGTATTTTTGGAACCAAAAACGCTGCATCTTTGTGGTCACAAAAAACGCAGAGTGCGCAAATAGCCTAAATACTTTACTGATGTTGTCCTTGTAAGAAAATTCACAATTAAGTTAGACAAGCAAAGAAATGGGAATAACAAAAGAAAAACCACATACATTGAAAATGCAAAAATAACGTAATAACAAAAATGCTCCCATCTCAGAAACTTTATGTGGTAAAGCAAAACTAAGCAGATTTTTGGAATCAGCACATCAAAGTCATACAACAGACATATTACCTTTGCTGATGATTTTTATGTGTTGACCAGTATAATTCTTGATGACATTGGCTGGATGTTTGGGGTGGTTTCCGGCTACAGAATAAATTGATGCTGCTTATTCACTTATCTGATGGTCTTGCATGATGAATCAGTGTCTGCCGGTATTTTTTAGGGGTACTTTGCACACTATGACATCGCAAGCCGATGATAGCGATGCCGAGTGCGATAGTCCCTGCCCCCGTCGCAGCTGCGATATCATTGTGATAGCTGCCGTAGTGAACATTATCGCTACGGCAGCTTCACATGCACTTACCTGCCCTGCGACGTCGCTCTGGCCGGCGACCCACCTCCTTTCTAAGGGGGCGTGTCGTGCGGCATCACAGCGACATCACACGGCAGGCGGCCAATAGAAGCGGAGGGGCGGAGATGAGCGGGACGTAAACATCCCGCCCACCTCCTTCCTTTCTCATTGCAGCCGGGACGCAAGAAGGAGATGTTCCTCGCTCCTGCGGCTTCTCACACAGCGATGTGTGCTGCTGCAGGAACGAGGAACAACATCGTAACATCGGTCCTTCCGAAATTATGGAAATGACCGACGCTACACCAATGATACGATTTCGACGCTTTTGCGCTCGTTAATCGTATCAAAAACGATTTACACACTCCGATGTCGACAGCGACGCCGGATGTGCGTCACTTTCAATTTGACCCCACCGACATCGCACCTGCGATGTCGTAGTGTGCAAAGTACCCCTTAGCATTGAGCATTGATAACACCTTTAATCCATTAATCTTAACTTAAAATCATCTCCATTTGCTGAAATTAAGCCTCAGCCGGCTACTCTCCAGCCCTACAGCAATCAATCTACCTTCTGTCGTAGCCAAATATTTCACATTTTGACTCCTCAGTCCAAAGCACCTGCTGCCATTGTTTTGCACCCAGTTCTATGTTTTAGTGCATAGTTGAATTGCTTGATCTTCTCTGTTTCTTTTGCCCGCAGTTCTATCATGAAGACCACTTCTGGCTAGACGTCTCCGAATAGTAGATGGGCGCAGCTGGTCGAATTGGTTGCTTGCATTTCTGAGTTGACGGCACTGCTGGAAATCTTCCAATTTAGAAGGGAAATAACAAAATGTGTCTTTCATCTGCTACATTAAATTTCCTTTGACAACAATTGTGTCTACGGTCCTCAACATTGCCCATTTCTTGGTGTCTTCAATCTGAAAAATGCAGCGAGGAACATATCCATCATACAAGACCATCAGGGAGGTGTCTGTTTGGCTGCAATTTTATTCTGTAGCCACACAAAGACCCCAAACATCCAACCAATGTCATTAAAAATGAGCAGTCTTGGAGGTGATGATCCGGCCCCTGCAGAGACTTGATCTCCCATCATCCCGTCTGTCTGGAATCAAGATACAGAACTATACGCACAAGTTTTATTCACATATCTGGAGTCAGTTCTCCAAAATGTTTGGAACAACCTCCTGCTGAGTTTCTTCAAAGAGTTAGGCGGGCTTTGCACGTTGCGACATCGCAAGCCGATGCTGCGATGTCGCACGCGATAGTCCCCGCCCCTGTCGCAGGTACGATATCTTGTGATAGCTGGCGTAGCGAAAATTATCGCTACGCCAGCTTCACATGCGCTCACCTGTCCTGCGACCGTCGCTCTGGCTGGCGACCCGCCTCCTTCCTAAGGGCGCAGGTCGTGCAGCGTCATAGCGACGTCACACGGCAGGTGGCCAATAGCGGCGGAGGGGTGGAGATAAGCAGGATGTAAACATCCCGCCCACCTCCTTCCTTCCGTATAGCCGCCGCCGGCAGGTAAGGTGATGTTTCTCGCTCCTGCGGCTTCATACACAGTGATGTGTGCTGCCGCAGGAACGAGGAACAGCATCGTACCTGCCACGGCAGCGTAATTATGAAAAAGTCGGAGCCTGCACCGATGATACTGTCGCGGGCGAGGAGGAGGGTGTCAGCACTGCGCTCAACCCTCTGCTCGGGTCCGGCTGCTGCCGCTCAGTGGTGGCTCGAGCGGTGGGCCGGATCCCGGGGGTTCTCGAGCGGCGCTCCTCGCCCGTGAGTGAAAGGGGATTGGGTTTTGGGATATAGTCTATTGTCTATTGTATGGGAAGGATGGTATGGAGCAGCCAGTTGTTGTGTTGCCCCTCCGTGGGTAGGGGTTGGTGATCCCGGGGCCCAGTGATTAGGTGGGTGATGCAGGGCTTGGTGGGTGCAGGGACGCGGGGGCAGCGCTGTGCCTTGCGACACTGTGGTACTCACTCAGCCTGAGACGTTGACACAGTTCTCGGTAAAACACACGGCTGGAAAGACGGTTCCCACGGACGGCTGCACTTGCTTTCCCCAGTAGGTGACGGTGATGTCCCTTTTCCTGCACCTAATGTTGTTGATGGTCTCGATGGGTTCCCACCGGTAACCCGCTCCCCGGCTTCAAGCTGGACCGGAGGAGCTCTACTCTTTGCCCGCAGGCGCTGGCCCTTAGAAACTGGTGCCCTGGCGGTGGCGGTGTCTCTACTGTAATGGTTGGGCTGTTGCCTTCAATCAGGACTTGGTTGTTGGGAGACAGACGTCCCCTTCACTGACGGATTTGGCAAATTTTGGCGACTCCTAGCCTTGCCGGGGTCCGAGAGGCCCCTGCCCTGGTGCTGACTGTCCTTTGTACACTGCTCCAGACCGCCGGGCCACCACCCGTCCGCGGTCCTTCCAGGAACTTCCAAACGGTCACCCCTCCGGACAATCACCGCCGTTGCTGACCTTGCTGACTTTGTCCTGCACACAGCTGGACCAACTTCAGGCTCTTCTACTCTCACTTTTACTCTTTTCTTCTTTGCTTCACTAATACTCCACTTTCACTTCACTGTTTACTCCTTCCTCACTCAAGCTCCCCCTGAGCTGACTGCTAGGTTCTTCCCGCCTCCAGGGCTGCGTACTCCTCGGTGGGCGGAGCCAACCGCCTGGCCCACCCCCTGGTGTGAACATCAGCCCCTGGAGGAAGGCAACAAGGATTTTGGTTAGCTGTGATGTTCCTAACTGGGGTGTAGGGTGTGGTGGTGTGATGACCTGTGACCCCTGGCTTGCCCAGGGCGTCACAATACGATAACAACACTTTTGCACTCGTTAATCGTATCATCTAGGATTTACACACAATGTTGTCGAAAGTGACGCCGGATATGCGTCACTTTCGATTTGACCCCACCGACATCGCACGTTCGATGTTGCAACGTGCAAAGCCACCCTTAGTGTAAATGTACAAAGAAAAAAATTATAAAAGCAAAGTCTCTAGTGATGAGCGGGCACTGCCATGCACGGGTGCTTGGTACTGGTAACTAGTGATGAGCAGGCACTACCATGCTCGGGTGCTCGGTACTTGTAACTAGTGATGAGCGGGCACTACCATGCTCAGGTGCTCTGTAGTTGTAACTAGTGATGAGCGAGTGTGGCGCCCCTGACCTGGTCAGGCACCACTGAGTACTGCGCCCATGCTGGGGGCAGTACAATACAGGTGATCCAGAAGGCTGACCGAGGTGTGACTACACAGGCGCATAGTAATCAGGTCTCACACATCTACCTTTGGGAGGACCCCTGAGAGATTCCAGGAGGGGCGACGTGGCCTCCATGTCCACTCAAGGGGTGTGGTAGAGAGCCTGGTTGCTAGGTTGTGTAGGCAAGAACAAGAGAGGAGGAAGTAGTGAGCCAGTTTAGTGTGCAGCTCAGGGAGAGCAGACGTGAGGAGCAGACCCTGGAGCTGTTGCAGTCTAACAGCGTCCGCGCAGTGACTACCGACGGGGGAGATCGGTCACCTGGTAGTGCCCCCCGAAATCCACCCAAGGCTAGAGAGAGCAAAGGGGTGGCAGAGTAAGGAGACTGCCAGGGAGGTACCAGGCCCGCAGGGATAACAGGTCCCAGTGCAGAGATAGATTCACCTTTCTTCTGCCAAACCTGCCAGTGGGGGCACTCCAAACCCACACCATACCACCACAGAGTCCGCAGCCACGTAGCAAAGAGAGGGTCCATAGTTCACAGGAGGCAAGCAGCCGGAGTGACATGGTCCAGGCTACAAGCAAGCGGGCCGAAACGAGGGGAGAATAGGCAGCAGCAACTTCCCTGGGTGACCCCCGTAGGGACTTCAAGTCGGGGTCACCACAAAAACACAGGGCTAAGGAAGGCGAGTTGGTAGTCACTCTCATCAGCCAGCCGGAAGGATACCTGGTTCCAGCCTGGTTCATCCCAGCTATGCCCGGGTTACTCACCCTGCCATCTACAGTGAGTAAAAACCATGAAAGACTGTCTGGACTGTGCCTGAGTCATTCTGCGACCTGTGGTTCCACACACCTACACAGGGTCCTGGTGCTTGCTCGGGAGGCCACTACAACTGACTGCATCCGCCATCAGCCCCAGGCACCCCTTAATCTGCAGTAGCGGTCACCCTGACCGCAATACCGAGAGTGGCGTCACGACAATCCTAAAAGAAGGTTCCCTACCTGTGACCAGACTGTTCCATCTACGTGGAGTCCCTGAAGATAATGCACCGACACAACACCTGTGGGGCTTCACACGAGCACTACCATGCTCGGGTGCTCGATAATCGTAACTAGTGATGAGCGAGCACTACCATGTTCGGGTGCTCGATACTCATAACTAGTGATGAGTGAGCACTACTATGCTCAGGTGCTCAGTACTCATAACTAGTCATGAGCGGGCACTACCATGCTCAGGTGCTCAGTACTCGTAACCAGTGATGAGTGAGCACTACCATGCTCAGGTGCTCAGTACTCGTAACTAGCGATGAGCGGGCACTACCATGCTCAGTACTCGTAACTAGTGATGAGTGAGCACTACCATGCCCGATACTCGTAACTAGTGATGAGCGAGCACTACCATGCTCGGGTGCTGTAACGCTCCCGGTGTCACGGCACCGCTCCTTACCCACTGATCCGGTCTCACCATCACGGCACCGCTCCTTACTCACTCCAGTCCACGTGCCCACTGGTCACGGCTGCCGCTCCCGCTCGTGCTCTCCGGCGTCCTGTCCCTGGTCTCTTGTGTCCGACTCTGATTCTTAGGCACATGCATGTGTATAGGGCGGGGCCGCGTCCACTCACCTAGTCTTATAGGCCCAGCACTCCTGAAGCAGGATATGACATGTTACAGGGACAGGGTATATAAGGCTAGGTTCACACACTGCGTTTTTTTGACGCTGCGTTTTTGTGCGTTTTTTGCAGCAAAAACCACACAAAAACGCACCCGTGTCAAAAAAACGCGGCAAAAAACTCACGCGTTTTGCCGCGATTTGGTGCGGTTTTTTGCTGCGTTTTGCTGCGTTTTGGCTCACTGCGTCTTTATGCGTTTTTTATCAGTGAACAAAAAAAAAGGTCTGATGTCATTTCCTTCTTCAATGTGTTCTTCATTCTCCACTAGTGTATGCAGAAGAGCAGACAGCTGCAGAACTACAAGGCTCAGCATACTCCATCCAATAGTGTATGCAGGAGAGCAGACAGCAGCTGCAGAACTACAAGGCTCAGCATCCTCCATCCAATAGTGTATGCAGGAGAGCAGACAACAGCTGTCGAACTACAAGGCTCAGCATCCTCCATCCAATAGTGTATGCAGGAGAGCAGACAGCAGCTGTCGAACTACAAGGCTCAGCATCCTCCTTCCAGGACTGTATGCAGGATTTCTTTGCCCCCCCAAACAAAAAAAATGACGGCCATATTTTTGTATGCTAGCCGGGTACAGCAGGCAGGTACGGGCTGCCCCCAACCCCCAGCTGCCTATTTGTACCCGGCTGGGAACCAAAAATATAGGGAAGCCCTTTTTTTTTTAATTATTTCATGAATTTCATGAAATAATTAAAAAAAAAAAAATGACGTGAGCTTCGCCAAATTTTTGAGTCCAGCCGGGTACAACTAGGCAGCTGGGGATTGGAATCCACAGTGCAGGGTGCCCATGCTTTCTGGGCACCCCCGCTGTGAATTGCAGTCCCGCAGCCACCCCAGAAAATGGCGCTTTCATAGAAGCGCCATCTTCTGGCGCTGTATCCAACTCTTCCAGCTGCCCTGATGCCAGGTGGCTCGCTGGGTAATAATGGGGTTAGGGCTAGCTGTATAGCTGGCCCTAAGCCCGAAATTCATGGTATCACGCCAATATTAGACATGGCCACCATGAATTTCTAGTAAAGATAAAAAAAAAACACAACACAGAAAAATATTTTTATTAGAAATAAAACACAACACAATTAGTGACTCCATCTTTATTGAAATAAAGAACCCCCCTCCGCAGTAATCCTGGGTCAAGGGTCCTGCGCCGTCCAATCCGGATCCAATATCATCTGATCGGTTTGCAGGAAGGCATACCGATCAGATGATGTGTCAGGTTCTAGGGGCTGAAGCACATCACACATCAGCTGATTGTATAAAAGCCGATTATACAATCAGCAGATGCATCGGTGCAAAAAAAAAAAAAAAAAAAATTACTCACCTATGTGCTGATTACCGGCAGCTCCTGGAGCGATGGGATGAGACTCTGATCCTGTCCGATCCTGTCCGATCGCTGCAGCAGCTGCCGGTAATCAGGGATGAAGTCTCCTGACGCATCCGCTGGTAACCGGCTGGGCGCCGGCGTCAGCCCGAGACTTACGATCAGCTGATGCGTCAGGTGACTGCATCAGGTGATCCATCGCCAGGTCCTGCATCCTGCAGGCATACGTACCCGGGGAGACTGCACACACCCGGAGCGGCGATACCGGTAGGAGGATCTGGGAGCGGGCATGGCACCGGGAGGCTGCAGACAGGTGAGTATAACTTTTTTTTTTTTTCTACTGTTCACTTTTGTTTTCGCAGCCGCTTCCACCTCCCGCCCAGACATGGCGCCGCACGGCAGCATACATACAGAGGACGGGAGGTGGAAGCGGCGGTGACGGTACCGGGAGTATTCACGCTTCTGTGTTTACTGACAGAAGGAATCCTCTTCCTGTACATGTCACTTTACTACCCACCTCCTGCGTTTATAGCTGCGTTTTTGGTCTTAGAAACGTACCAAAACGCACCAAAACGCAGCTATTTGCGTTTCTCATTGCGTCTTTCAACATCCCATTGCACTCAATGGATGAAAAGCGCAGTGAAAAACGCGGTAATAATTGACATGCTGCGTTTTTGTGGCACCACAAAAACGCAGCTGAAAAAAAACGCTGTGTGCAGACAGCAAAAATAAAAGCTCATAGACTTTGCTGGGGAAGCAAAGTCATGCAGTTTTCTGAGCAAAAACGCACCCGAAAACTGCGCAAAAACGCAGCGAAAAACGCACTGTGTGAACTTACCCTAAGACTTCCCTTTTCATGTGGGCGGTGCCTGATCAACGTGTTCTCTAAGCTAGGTGCTCAGGTCCCCTTGTGCTTGGTCTTGTTACTAACACTGTCTCGTCCGCAGAGTCCGTCCGCTGGTCCTGACTTGGTTCTTCCAGGAAGTGTCCAGTGACTGTGTACTGAGGATACTACCATCTCTCGTCTGCCTGCACCCGTCACTGATTCCCGACCATACCTGGTTCTTCAGCCTGCAAGTCTCACTGGACCTGGACCCCGTCTGCTATTCCTACGTGGTACCTGAACCTGGTCCCAGTCGTCCCTCTGCCTTACGGATCCCTTTGGACTCTTGCACTCCTTAAGTGGACTTGGACTTTGGACCTCCTGTGTTCCGGCTACCGTGCATTTAGGCCCTCTGGTGGGGTGACCAGACAGTCCCTGTACAGGGGTTATCTCTTGGTTGCTCCTCCAGGGGAGTCCGGTGCACGGTCCAGTGTATCCACAATCCAGGACATAACAGATTGATCAGGTCATGGATTCCACCGGAGCACAAACGTCTGAGCTGGCTGACCTAAGCCAGGAACTGGTGCGACAGCGTGAGACCCTAACCCGCATACTGAAGTTCCTGATGTCTGTGGACCACCGTTTGTTTGCCTTACAGACCGCAGCCATGTCTTCAGCAATGCAAATTGCCACTGCATCCGCCTCCTGTTCATCCTCAGAGTCGAAACATCGCCTTGCTGCTCGGCCTCGTTATGCTGGGGACCCCAAGACCTGTAGAGGTTTTCTGAACCAATGTTCGCTACATTTCGAGTTGCTTCCACACCTCTTTGCCTCTGACCGAGCAAAGGTGGCTTTTGTGATGTCCCACCTGGAAGGCGAAGCATTTGCCTGGATAAATCCTTTGTGGGAGAATGAGGACCCAGTGACTACCGACATCTCGGAATTTCTTCTGGTCTTTCGTAGCACCTTCGATGAACCAGGACGTACCACCGCGGTTACCTCTTCGCTACTCCGGCTTCGCCAAGGATCCCTAACGGTGGGCCAGTATTCCGTTCAATTCCGTACGCTTGCTTCTGAACTAGGAGGGAACAACGAGGCATTGACGGCGGCCTTTTGGGAGGGCCTCCCTGGCCGCATCAAGGATGAATTAGCCGGTCGCGACGTTCCTTGTACCTCGGATGCTCTGATATCTCTAGCTACCCGGATTGATCTGCGTTTTCTGGAACGATCCATGGAAGTATCTCGGGAGAGGCGACCAATCCGTCACACCTCCATTCTGCAGAGGTCTACCGTTTCCCCGCCACCGCCATCCCGAGATTCTACTCCCGAACCTATGCAAGTAGACCGACTAAGACAATCCGAGCAACGCCGAGCAGAACGGCTCGCTAAAGGCCTGTGTTTCTACTTTGGAGATGGTACACACCTGCTCCGCTCTTGCCCTGAGAGACCAGGAAGACCCCAAGTCCAAGGGTTGGTGGGAACCGCCACCCTTGGTACCGGAACCCCCTCAGTCCCAGTTACAGTCTGTCCAGGTGACAACCGAGAAGACCCGGTTCACGGCAGAAGCTTACAATGATTCGGGGGCAGCGGGCAATTTCATCCAACAGGCTATTGTGGACCGACATCGGATACCTGTCATCCCACTCGCTCAACCCCTCAGGTTCGCCTCCGTGGACAGAAGACCTTTACACGAACCTGTCTTGTTTATAACCAAACCCGTGAGACTCTGTGTTGGCGCTCTGCACACCGAGACGATTGCTCTATATGTAATCCCAAGAATGGCCCATGCGCTCCTGCTGGGTCTGCCCTGGTTGCGACTCCATGATCCTGTTGTCAGTTGGCGCTCTGGCGCGATCACTCATTGGGGCCCGTTGTGCCACGACAACTGTCTGCGGCCCGTTCCTCAGTCTCTGGCACCGGAGTCTTTCTTGCCGCAAGAACAGGAAGAGACAACGCAGTCCAGCGTCGTTCCACGGTCTTTGGCACTGGAGTCATTCTTTCTGCGAGAACAAGAAGAAGAGACGACGCAACCCAGCTTTGTTCCACGGTCTTTGGCACTAGAGTCTTTTATGCCCCAGGATCCAGAAGATGAGACAACTCAGTCCGGCGCTGGTCCTCATGAAGTTGTTCCGGTGACTACGTTCCCCCTGGCGCAGGTTCCTCCTGGGAAATCCTTCGTTGCGGAGTTCGACAGACTCTAGGTCCTCCAGTGGGGGCATTCTTCGGAAGTGACTGACCACGCCAGTCGGGAGGACACCCTGAGCGTTATTGGTCGGGCCCATTGGTGGCCGTCTCTCCGTCAGGATGCTGCCTCCTTTATCTCTGCCTGTCCGTCTTGTGTCCAGACCGCGATGATTGAGCCGGTGGTCCTTGGTTCCCTCTCTCCTGCTGCTGGTACCCTTCCTCTCCCCGTTGCTGCTGACAAGGGGTGTCCGGTAAGAGGTGTAGTGGCCAAGAGGAGGGTGCGGGGTCGGCGGTCCTTCCCTGTTGATGGGCTGATTTTCGGCCCGGAGGCCCGGTCCGGGGTACCCCGGGGGTACTTTGCGCGGAGGGGGGGGGGGCGTAAAGGGGGGCGTACTGTCACACTCCCGGTGTCACGACACCGCTCCTTACCCACTGATCCAGTCTCACCATCATGACACCGCTCCTTACCCACTGATCCGGTCTCACCATCACGGCACTGCTCCTTACCCACTGATCCAGTCCCAACAGTCCCGGCTTGCCGCTCCCGCTCTCCGGCGTCCTGTCCCTGGTCTCTTGTGTCCGACTCTTATTCTTAGGCACATGCATGTGTTTAGGGCGGGGACGCATCCACTCACCTAGTCTTATAGGCCCAGCACTCCTGAAACAGGATATGACATGTTACAGGGACAGGGTATATAAGACTTCCCTTTTCATGTGGGCGGCGCCTGATCAACGTGTTCTCTAAGCTAGGTGCTCAGGTCCCCGTGTGCTTGGTCTTATTACTAACACTGTCTCGTCCACAGAGTCCGTCCGCTGGTCCTGACTTGGTTCTTCCAGGAAGTGTCCGGTGACTCTGTACTGAGGATACTGCCATTTCTCGTCTGCCTGCAACCGTCACCGGTTCCCGACGATACCTGGTGCTTCAGCCTGCAAGTCTCACTGGACCTGGACCCCATCTGCTATTCCTACGTGGCACCTGAACCTGGTCCCAGTCGTCCCTCTGCGTTACGGATCCTTTGGACTCTTGCACTCCATAAGTGGACTTGGACTTTGGACCTCCTGTGTTCCGGCTACTGTGCATTTAGGCCCTCTGGTGGGGTGACCAGACAGTCCCTGTACAGGGGTTAGCTCTTTGTTGCTCCTCCAGGGGAGTCTGGTGCACAATCCAGTGTATCCACAATTCAGGACATAACAGGTGCTCAATACGAGTAACTAGTGCTGAGCAAGCACTACCATGCTCGGGTGCTCGATACTTGTAACTAGTGATGAGCGAGCACTATCATGCTCGGGTGCTCAGTACGAGTAACTAGTGATGAGCGAGCACTACCATGCTCGGGTGCTCAGTACTGGTAACTAGTGATGAGCGGGCACTACCATGCTCGGGTGCTCAGTACGAGTAACTAGTGATGAGCGAGCACTACCATGCTCAGGTGCTCGGTACTGGTAACTAGTGATGAGCGGGCACTACCATGCTCGGGTGCTCAGTACTGGTAACTAGTGATGAGCGGGCACTACCATGCTCGGGTGCTCTGTACTGGTAACTAGTGATGAGCGGGCACTACCATGCTCGGGTGCTCAGTACGAGTAACTAGTGATGAGCGAGCACTACCATGCTCAGGTGCTCAGTACTGGTAACTAGTGATGAGCGGGCACTACCATGCTCAGGTGCTCTGTACTTGTAACTAGTGATGAGCAGGCATTACTATGCTTGGGTGCTCAGTACTAGTAACTAGTGATGAGCGGGCACTACCATACTCGGGTGCTCGGTGCTAGTAACTAGTGATGAGCGGCCACTACCATGCTTGGGTGCTTGGTGCTAGTAACTAGTGATGAGCGGGCACTACCATGCTCGGGTGCTCGGTACTTATAGATAGTGATGAGTGAGCACTACCATGCTTGGGTGCTCGGTGCTAGTAACTAGTAATGAATGGGCACCACCATGCTTGGGTGCTCGGTGCTAGTAACTAGTAATGAGCGGGCACTACCATGCTTGGGTGCTCGGTGCTAGTAACTAGTAATGAACGGGCACTATCATGCTCGGGTGCTCGGTACTCATAATGAGCAGTTGAATGCTTGGATGGGCATGACTCGAGCATGGAATACTCCACTTTCATCCGACATCCAACAAAGTTGTAGCTTTCTCAGTTTTCTCAGTTTATTTGCCTTTATATAAGGAACAGCAATATTTCAGGAAGCTCGGCCCATTCACCCTCCCTCCAGTATGAAACCAAACTTTACTGGGGGGAGAAAGAAAATGTAGAGGGATAAACATGTAAAATACAAGCGCCACGTCCTCAGCTCACATTCCACATCTGTAGCTACAGAGCTGTCTGCATAATGCCTCTGCTCTGCGATATCTAAGCCCAACAGTGTGATACTGAAATGACATCAGATCTGTACAAATATTCTGTGTAACAGAAAGGATGGAGGACATTAGGGTGTTAGTGACTTGCAGAACCAGAAGATCTAAATAAAAGCTTTATGTGATGTTGGAATATGGGGGGTTGTGTATCATGTTGTGTAGGTTCGTATTTTAGGCATGGTTCACTGTCCATTCTCTGCATTGCTTGTGTATACATTGTATTGTCTGTAGGTAATCACCCCCTGTAGTGTTCCTGACCCTAGGTCTGCGGGAGGGGGGCCTGCGATCCACCTAAACTCTCTGCTTACCTGAAGAATTGGTCAGTCAGGCTGGGAAGGACAAGGGAGAAGGATTGATCCTCTGGGGGGGGAGAAGGATGTGTGACGCCCTGGGCAAGCCAGGGGTCACAGGTAATGACATCACCACACCCTACACCCCGGTTAGGTACACCTAAGCTAAACCTGAAATCCTTGTTGCCTTCCTCCAGGGGCTGATGTCCACACCAGGGGGTGGGCCAGGCGGTTGGCTCCGCCCACCGAGGAGTACACAGTCCTGGAGGCGGGAAAACCAGGCAGACGAGTTGGAGCTGAAGCTGAAGTTAGAGTAGAGTGGTAGAGGAGCAAGTGAGAGGAATTGAAGTGGAAAGAGAAAAAGTGACAGTTTGAAAGCCTGAAGTTAGTCCGGGTGTGTGCCCTGGACTGAGACAGCAAGGTTAGCAGACGGCGGTGACCGTCTGCAGTGGAGGCTGATCGGAGGTTGCCGAAAGGACCGTGGACGGGTGGTGACCAGGCGGTACCAGACCGGTATACAAAGAGAAGCCAGCACCATTGGCAGGGGCCTTTCGAATCCCGGCAAGGCTAGGAGTCGCTGTGAATTTGCCAAATCCGTCAGTGAAGGGGACCTCCGGGTCTCCAAACAACTAAGTCCCGATTGAAGGCAACAGTCCAACCGTATGAGAGAGACACCGCTACCGCCAAGGCACCAGTTTCTCAGGGCCAGCGCCTGCGGGCAAAGAGGGGCTCCTCCGGCCCATATCCAAGTCAGGGAGCGAGTTACCGGTGGGAATCCATCGCTACCAACATTTCACAAGGTGCAGGGAAAGAGACAGTCACCGTTAACTACCGGGGAAAAGCAACAGCAGCTGTCCGTGGGAACCGTCTTTCCAGCCGTGTGTTTTACCGAGAACTGTGTGAACGTCTCAGGCTGAGTGAGTACCACCGTGCCGTACGGCACAGCGCTGCCCCCGCGACCCTGCACCTCACCAGGCCCCGCACCCGGCCTGTCATCCACCCCTACCCCATCACCGGGCCCCGGGACAACCAACCCCCTACCCACGGAGGGGAGAAATAAAAACAAAGCTGCTCCCTGTCACCGCTCCCGGGATCCCCATACAGAGCAGCGGTGGTGTCCACACAATCACCACAACCGTGGGTGGCGTCACGGACAATAAATCCCCAAAACCAATCCCCTTTTCACTCACGGGCGAGGAGCGCCGCTCGAGTTCCCGGGTTCCGGCCCATCGCTCGAGCCACCGAGCAGCAGAGGCCGCAGCAGTGCGCAGCGTCCCCTCCTCCGCCCGCGACAGATGCACCCCAGAGAGCCATTGAGAAACCCCCATTTGTCTGGAAAAGAACTACTGGAGGATTGTGAATCATGCCTGGGACATTGATCCCATTACTGGACTATTTTACCCTCTGTGTGGGGGATTATTTGATGATCATTCTGGATTGGATGGAATAAATATGCTTTGGATTGTTCATCCATCTCTCGCTCTGTTGATTGTGTGATATGAGAGAAGGACCCCGTCACATTTTCCTACAACCTCACTCACTATTGTGACGCCCTGGACTAGCCAGGTAGTCACAGACATAACACCATACACACCCACTTCCCTAGACAGTAACAACAGTCAAACAAAAACCCTTGTTGCCTCCCTCCAGGGTCTGATCTCCACACCAGGTGGGGCGGAGCCAGGTGGTTGGCCCCACCCACCGAGGAGTTCACAGGTCTGGAGGCGGGAAAACAGAGAGATTCATGTAGACAGTGACAGTGAGAGGACACGAAACTGTCAGTTTCTGGGTAGGGGCCCAGACACAAACAGCAAGGTTGGCAGACGGTGGTGGCCGTCTGCATGAGTTAGTGAATCTCTGCAGAGCCGTAGGACCGGGGTCGGGCGTTGGCCCGCCGGTACTGAACCGGGGAGCGGAGTGAAGCTAAGCACACAGGCAGGGCCATCGGACCCCGACCAGGCTTGGAGCCGCCGACAATAGTCAAATCCGAGTGTGACAGGAACCCCAGGGGTTTCCCAACAATCAAGACCCGACAGAAAGCAACAGTCCACACCGCGAGGATATACAGCCACCGCCATAGGCTAGAGATCCAAGAGCCAGCGCCTGCAGGCAAAACGGGCTCCTACGGCACCCATACGCCGGGGAGCGGACTACCCAGGAGTCAGAACATTCTAACAGGTGCAGGGAAAGACAGCCACCATCAGCCGGAGAGCACAAACCACTGCAGCCGACTGCGGGACCCGTCCATCCATCCATTTGGTTTACCAGAGACTCTGTCATTGACTGTCTGAGTGAGTACACCAGTGCCGTCCGGCACTGCGCTGCGATGTCCCTGCAACCCTGCACCCCCAACCATCCAGCCTCCCCGTATCAAAACCGGGCCCCGGGACCACCAACCCCTACCCACGGAGGGGACAACATCCTAGCTACTCCCTACCATCCTTCCCGGGATCCACGTCATCAGCAGCGGTGGTGCTAATAATCACCATGACCCGTGGGTGGCGTCACGAACTATCTCCCTAAACAAACCACCCCCTTTTCACTCGTGGACGAGGAGCGCTGCCCGAGTCCCCGGGTCCGGCCCACAGCTCGAGCCACCGAGCAGCAGCAGAAGCCCCGGACCCGAGCGTAGCGAGCGCGGCCCCTCCGCCCGCGACACTATTACTGTATAATACTGCCCCAATGTACAAGAATAAAACAACTATAATATTGCCCCCTATGTACAAGAATATAACTACTATAATACTGCCCTCTATGTACAAGAATATAACTACTATAATACTGCCCCCTATATACAAGAATATAACTACTATAATACTGCCCCTATGTACAAGAATATAACTACTATAATACTGCCCCTATGTACAAGAATATAACTACTATAATACTGCCCTCTATGTACAAGAATATAACTACTATAATACTGACCCCTATGTACAAGAATATAACTACTATAATACTGCCCCCTATGTACAAGAATATAACTACTATAATACTGCCCCTATGTACAAGAATATAACTACTATAATACTGCCCCTATGTACAAGAATATAACTACTATAATACTGCCCCCTATGTACAAGAATATAACTACTATAATACTGCCCCCTATGTACAAAAGTATAACGACTATAATACTGCCCATATGTACAAGAGTATAGCGACTATAATACTGCCCCCCATGTACAAGAATATAACGACTATAATACTGCCCATATGTATAAGAGTATAATGACTTTAATACTGCCCCTATGTACAAGGGTATAACTACTATAATACTGCCCCCTATGTACAAGAATATAGCTACTATAATACTGCCCCCTATATACAAGAATATAACTACTATAATACTGCTCCTATGTACAAGAATATAACTACTATAATACTGTCCCCTATGTACAAGAATATAACTACTATAATACTGCCTGTATGTAGAAGAATATAATTACTATGATACTGACCCTATGTACAAGAATATAACTACTATAATACTGCCCCCTATGTACAAGAATATAGCTACTATAATACTGCCCCCTATATACAAGAATATAACTACTATAATACTGCTTCTATGTACAAGAATATAACTACTATAATACTGCCCCCTATGTACAACAATATAACTGCTATAATACTGCTCCTATGTACAAGAATATAGCTACCATAATACTGCTCCTATGTACAAGAATATAACTACTATAATACTGCCCCCTATGTACAAGAATATAAGTACTATAATACTGTCCCCTATGTACAATAATATAACTACTATAATACTGCCTGTATGTAGAAGAATATAATTACTATAATACTGCCCCTATGTACAAGAATATAACTACTATAATACTGCCCCTATGTACAAGAATATAACTACTATAATACTGCCCCCTATGTACAAGAATATAACTACTATAATACTGCCCCTATGTACAAGAATATAACTACTATAATACTGTTCCAATGTACAAGAATATAACTACTATAATACTGCTCCAATGTACAAGAATATAACTATTATAATACTGCCCTTTATGTAGAAGAATATAACTACCATAATACTGCCCCTATGTACAAGAATATAACTACTATAATACTGCCCTATATGCAAGAATATAACTACTATAATACAGCTCCTATGTACAAGAATATAACTATTATAATACTGCCCCCTATGTACAAGAATATAAGTACTACACTACTGCTCCTATATACAAGAATATAACTACTATAATACTGCCCCATATGTACAAAAATATAACTACTATAATACTGCTCCTATGCAAGAATATACTTACTATAATACTGCCCCTATGTACAAGAATATAACTATTATAATATTGCTCCTATGTCTAAGAATATATTTAGTATAATACTGCCCCTTTTTTACAAGAATATAACTACTATAATACTGCTTCCTATGTACAAGAATATAACTACTATAATACTGCCTCCTATGTACAAAAATATAACTACTTACCCTTTCTACGGCCCTCGGGATGATTCTCGGGGACCGCAGTGCATGGGTGGCAGCCGTACTTTGCTGGCTGCTGGCTCTTTAAACCCCTATGTGTGCATGCAGCATTCATTATTGAACACTGAGTGCCCATACACTGAGCCATTAGGTCCTCATTATGGTCAGTGGCAGCGTGCAGTTGTATTTTGTGTATGGTGTGATCGTGCTATGCAGAAAAGGAGTGACAGTCTCACACCCCGCAGTGCTTTGTATGCCTCCCAGTGCTGTGTGCCCTCCCTAGATCTAAGTGCCCTCTCCAGTGCAGTGTGCCGCTCAGTGGTGTGTGCCTCCACCAGTGCTGTGCACCCTCCCGGTGCTGTGTTCCCTCCCAGTGCTGTGCGCCTACCACAGTGCTGTTCATGCCTTCCAGTCCTGTCCATACCCCCAGTGCTATCTATGTCTCCTAGCCATGTTTATGCCTTCCAGTGATGTTTATACCCTTGAGTGATGTCTGTGCCTGTCAGTGATTTCTATGCCTCCCAGTGATATCTGTGCCTCAGCTCCTCCTGTGATGTATATGACCTAGCATCTCCTGTGATGTATATGCTCCCAGCCTCTCCTGTGGCATGTATGCCCCAGCCCCTCCTCTGATGTATATGCCCCCAGCCCTTCATGTGATGTATATACCCCAGCCCTTCATGTGATGTATATGCCCCAGCCCCACCTGTGATGTATATGTTCCACCCCCTTCTGTGATTTGTATATTCTCTAGCCCCTCTTGTGATGTATACCCCAGAAGCCCCTCCAGTATGCTCCCAGCGTCTTCTGTGATGTATAGGCCCTAGCCTGTCCTGTGAAGTATATGCCCGAGCCGCTCCTGTGGTGTATTTGCCCACAGCTCCTCCTGTGATGTATGTGCCAGCAGCCCCTTCTGTGGTGTATATGCCCATAGCTCTTTTTGTGTTGTATATGCCCCCAGCCCCTCCTACAATATATATTCAGCAGTCCCATTGTCTCCTATGTGATGTATATGTGCTTGCCTCTCCTGTGATGTATGGGATTTACTAAATTTATTATCACAAACAGTTGACTGCGCTCCAGGTCGAGACAAACTCGGAAAAGCAGTTGTGAGACGCAACATGATCAATATCACCTAATTTCACAGCCGCACCGAAGACAAATAGCTCCATCCCCCACAGTAGGAGGTAATTAATTGATCAAATATCGCAGTCATTTTCAAGTTGATAATTTTGTGCAGCCCCTGAATGATGGTAGAAATATCCAAATGGCCCTTGGCAGAAAAAAAGTTTCTCAACCCTGGCCTAAAGTAACTTTCAGAACAAAGACTTCAAATATGAAGTTGATTTTAATGTTAATTATAAATCTTAATTACTTCTAAAATAGAGCCCACCTCTGCTCTGGTGGTACCCAGACTCCAAGAACATAAGATGGTCATCAAAGTACCAAGTATCCTGGATGTGACCCATAATCTTTTTGTCTTTTGCATGCATGTGATACATGGTCTAGTTGTCAATGTCACGATTCCTTTTGTGTGTCTTGGACGCAGTAGGTGACCTGTACTGCGTATTCCGGGTGTGTTGCGTTTGTAAGAGGGTGCTCGGCCTGTCTGCCACTTCCCTGAAGACAAAGATCGTCATTGAATTATAATAATGTGAACTGTGTTTATGTATGCAATGTGTTTATGCAAAAAGAATGTGTGGCCAGCTAGTGGCCGCGTTAAGTATTGCTCCCTGGTAAAGAGAATAGGTTCTGCCTAGTGACAGGAGGACTTAAGGGTGCTTTACACGCTGCGATATTGGTACCGATATCGCTAGCGAGTGTACCCGCCCTTGTTGGTTGTGCGACACGGGCAAATCGCTGCCCGTGGCGCACAACATTGCTTACATCCGTCACATGGACTTACCTTCCCTGCAACGTCGCTCTGGCCGGCGATCCACCTCCTTTCTAAGGGGGCGGTTCTTGCTGTGTCACAGCGACATCACACGGCAGCCGTCCAATAGCAGAGGAGGGGCGGAGATGAGCGGCCGGAACATGCCGCCCACCTCCTTCCTTCCTCAGTGCTGGTGGATGCAGGTAAGGAGATGTTCATCATTCCTGCGGTGTCACACATAGCGATGTGTGGTGCCGCAGGAACGGCGAACAACATTGTACCTGCAGTAGCAACGATATTAATGAAATGAACGACGTGTCAACGAGCAACGGTTTTTCACATTTTTGCACTCGTTGATCGTCGCTCATTGGTGTCACATGCTGCGATGTCGCTAATGGCATCGGATGTGCGTCACTAACGATGTCGCAGCATGTAAAGCACCCTTTGGGCAGGGAAAAGTTAAGTTCTGTGGGTCACCCACAGGGGGCGGAACCAGCTGCAGGACACAGCCTGACACAATTAGAGTCTAGTCAGTTGAGGAGAAGTAGTTAGAACGCTGTAATAGTGGGTAGTGTAGCAAGAAGAAATGTGCAAGCCCATCAAATACCTCAGGCTGAAGGAAGTGGGTATTTGTGGCATTCGTAATGTGACCCTCAGAGTCAAACCGGGAACAGAGCATGCGGGAAGTACTCTAATTGGGGACATGTTGAGAGTCATCTCCGTTCCAAAGTCGTGAGTACCAGGCCCGAACTCTAGAGTGGTTCCCCAGTCATTGGACTGACTCCAACGGTACTAGTCTTCAAGTGAAAGCTTGGCATAGACCTGGGTGAACAGTTGGGCATGGCGAATGCAGTAGACAAACTTTTTCCAACTGTTATACAGAACCATGACCATGGCCATGCAGAACTCTATGACTTTTTTGTGTGAAACCTTTGTGCCAGGCAGTAAGGAGGAGGACATACAAATAGCAACAGTAGTACCAGGAAAGATGGCCAAGGAATGATGGACAGTAAAAACTGTGCCTTAACCCCTTCACCCCCAGGCGATTTTCCGTTTTTCCGTTTTGTTTTTTTTCCTCCATTTCTTCCGTGATCGTAACGTTTTTACTATTCCGACAATCTTGCCATATGAGGGCTTGTTTTTTGCGGGACGAGTTGTACTTTTAAATGAAACCATAAGTTTTACCATAGGGTGTATTGTAAAACAGCAAAAAAATTTCAAGTGCAGAAAAACTGCAAAAAAATGTGATCGCACAATAGTTTTTGGGATATTTTATTCACTGTAGTCACTCTATGATAAAACTGATCTGTTGGTGTGATGTCTCAGGTCGGTGTGAGTTTGTAGACACCAAACATGTATAGGTTTACTTTTATCTAAGGGATTAAAAAAAATTCACACGTTTGTCCAAAAAAAGTGGCAAACTTTTTGCGCCATTTTCTGAAACTCGAATTGTTCTCAATTTTCGGGATCTATATTTCATTGATGACTTATTTTTTGCATCTTGAGCTGACATTTTTAATGGTACCATTTTTGTGCAGATGCTACGTTTTTATCGCCTGTTATTGCATTTTGCGTAAAATTTGCCGCCACCAAAAATGTAATTTTGCCATTCAGAATTTTTTTGCCGCTACGCTGTTTACTAATCGGATTAATTGATTTTATATTTTGCTAGATCAGGCGTTTCAGAACGCGGCAATACTAAATATGTGTATATTTTTAATTTTTTTAACCCTTTAGTTTTCAATGGGACAAATGGGTAGTGATTTGAACTTTTAGTTTGTTTTTTTTACATTTTTTAAAACGTCTTTTTCAACTTTTTTTTTTTTATTTTACTACCGTAGGTCCCCTAGGGGACTATAATGATCAGCAGTCTGATCGCTCTTCCATTTCTCCAGATCACAGCTACACAGCTGAGATCTGGAGAAAAGCTGCTTTACTCTGACACACGGCAGTCTCCCGGCAGTGGGAGAAAGTGTCTCATGATAGCTACAGGAGTCATCACATGTGCTACCATGCAAACACCGGAAGTCATGTGATCACATCACATGACTTACGATGGGGGTGGGTAAGTTATCCTTATGGGGGTGGGTAAGTTATCCTTATGGCAGTGCACTGATACATCTCGCTGTCAGAATTTGACAGCGAGATGTAAGAAGTTAATAGGCGTGGGTGGAATGTGATTCCACTCGCGCCTGGCAGGCACACGTCAGCTACTGAAATCAGCTGATATGTGCGTGGATCGCCACGGACAGCTCACGGCAGCCCGCAGTGATTAACCTCACACGATCCATGATGTACCCAGTACGTCATGGGTCGTGAAGAGGTTTTTAAAAATGAATGTATTGTAAAAGACTTGTTGAAGTATTGTGCCCACCATGACGATGTGTTGGAAGTATTGTGCGCAATGTTGAGTAAAAGTCTGTTGCAAATAAAATCATTATTTGTGTCTGGTCAGCACGAGTGCCAAAACACAGGCATGGCTTGCACACACAAGGACCACACACCCAGAGAACATCACTATGACCCATCCATCTCCCCTTGCTTTTTGTAAGTGGCTGGGACATGGACTAAAGAAAGAGGACTGCCAAGGTGCCCCTCGGACGTGACTACTGCCCTGCGCCATCCCCACAAGCTGTCAGTTTGCTGATTGACATCTCAGTTGTCCCATCTAGTGTAGCTCAGCCTTTTTATATTTTCAGTGACAGCTCAGCCATCCAGTCTGAGACTTGAAGATTCTGGCTTTTCTAGGTGTACTCTGTTTGGTCTGATTGCCCAGCTACCTAGCTGAGCAGTCAGTCTCAGAACACTACCAGTCTTACCCTTCTGTTCAGTGGTGCTTATTGCGTATTCTGACCCCGGACCATGACCTGTCATTTTTCTCTGTCTATTCCCTTAACCTTTACATACTCTCTTGCTACCTAACCCTTGAACATTTGTCTATTCTGTCTCTTGATTTGTCTGTGTAGTGACTAGTGTGGCGCCCCTGCGGCTACAGGCAGCACAGGGTACTGCACCTCACCCAAGGTGCAATATTCTTCTCGGATATGGAGGAGGTCGTCACCGGTGACCACCACCAAAACACTCATTCAACACATAACACGGGAGCTCTTCCACTGGGACTGGGCTAGGGTAGTTGCTGGGGTGGCCATCATGAGGTATAGGACCTCTTGCCCACTAGTTTAGCAACCCGGGAGGCGGGGCTTCCACAGGGGGACATCTGACACTGAGTTTCAGTTTCACACAGACCGACAGGAAGAGGCAGATGATTAAGAACGCTCCAGTGTTCGAAACGCGTCTTTCTTGTTGATTGCTGGACTTTTTTATGGAATTTTAAATTTTGTTAAAATAAAGGCGAAGTTTTATTTTTACAAAGACATGGATGCTGGAGTTTTTCCTTTAGTCAGGAAGTGACAGTCCCCAGGAGAGAGAAGGAAGGAGCAGAGCTCCAGAGGTCCTGGGGACGGGCGACTTGAGGAATTTGTCCCAGGACCAGGAGTGAGTACTCAAGCAATGAGCACCAAACAGCATCGGAGTGAGGTCGGACTCAGGAACAAGTAAGCAAGGACACAGAGAGTTCAGGGCCCGTGGTGTGGAGATGGAGGCTCGACCCAGGTTCTTAGGCAAGAAGAGGGATCCCAGGGTTCGCGGAGAGTGCAGAAGGAACCCATGACCCGTTCCACGGCCTAGGAGCTGTGGTGGAGGGAAGCCATCGAAAGATGATGTACAGAAGGATACACTGGCCTTGACCTCTAAAGTATCAGGGATCAGCTTAAGCCCATCACAGCGTAGCCCGGCACTCCAACGGCAGCGTGTTTACAGTGAGTAAAAGAACTTGAACTGCACTCTCTATGTCGTCCCACAACTGCCGGCGCTCGCACCTTTGCCCCCTTCTGCCATAGACGACTACTACCACCATCATCCTCCCTGGGGCCTAGCTCTACCTGTGGAGAGCTGTAACACCGATCTGCGTCACCATCTGCCCCAGAGAAGAAGTTCCGCAGCAGCTAATATTGGCCACACACCACAGGTGGCATAACAAACTACTCCCATCATCCCCATCCTCAGCTTTATTGACACCACTGAGGTCACAGAATCGGACAAGGGCACTGCGGCAACCCAGGAGAAGAACCGTGGCCTGGTAACGAGTAAGCGTGGGCGTGTCATTAGCATCACAGTCAAGAGAAGTCAGTTGGTCAAAAAAGAATGTACTTCAATGACAGCTCCAGAGAGAGACTTCATCATCTCAATGTAAAGAGTGGACTTGAGCAATCACTGAACAGAAATTCAGAACTGAAGTTCTCCATTAAAAATAGATTTACTGTAATATACCAGCAGGGGGAGCCAGAACTCCTGGTATACGCAAGGTGGTGATGAATCCACTAGGTGTCACTAGCTACATCTGTGGATCCGTTGGGGAAAGTTGTGCAAGCCAAAGTCAGAGCCAGGAGATCACGCAGTATCAGGGAGGAGGCGGAGTCAGGGTCAAGGGAGAGTCAGGTCAGAAGCTGAGAGGTATCGTCAGAGACCGGATAGAAACTATACCGGAGTAAGTAACAAGCTGAGGTCGGGCGTCGGGAGAGTGGGTAGTAGTGGGGGAACACAGAGAAGGAACAACAGAGAAGGGGCCAGATAGGGAAGATGGGAGTCAGGTAATACGGCCACAATCAGGAGGACGGGAGTCAGGGAGGATGGACGAAATAAGGAGGCTGAGAGTCAGGGAGGGCAGACAAGGTTGACGGGCAGGATCAGGCAAACGAACGAGGACCAGCGAACACACTGCAGAGTAGAACTATAACTGGCACCGATGTGATGGAAATGACACCATGATAAGGTCCCGTGATCCTGGAAATGAGGCACAAAGGGATAGGCTCCTCCCACTGGCCACGCTCCAGAAAACATCGACCACCTGAACAGGCACCAAATGACAACTCTGCAACAGCAGAGATAAACATGAATCATGACATTTATTATAAATAATATCTATAGCGTTCTTATGATCTTTCCTAAAAGACATATTACTATGAAGAAATAAGTTTATCATGACTAAAAAATTAATAATTTTTTTTAGTACAGTGGTACCTCGCATAACGAGTAACCCTCTTAACGAGAATTTTGCTTAACAAACAAAGCTTTCTGTAAATTTGTAACCCGGTTTACGAGAAAGCTTTGCTGTGCGAGCGAAATTCTCACCGCACACACTTCCGGTTTCGTCCATCCACCACACTCTGACCCGCACTTGCAGTCCACACAAACACACACATGTACGCACAAACACACACAAACATACACGCATGCACGCACATACAGTATTATGCTCACCTTACCTTCCGTTCCACCGCCGGTCTCATGGTTCTTGTAGTTCCCGGGTACATCGCAACGTCCTCGCGGCGAACTACAAGACCCAGGAGGCCTGCGATGGAACGGAAGGTAAGGTGAGCATATAATATAACATAATATGTTTACCTTTCGTTTCATCGCCGGCCTCCTGGGTCCTGTAGTGCGCCGCTCCGCTCCAGTCCACGCTGTGTATCTGCATCCATAGCGACGAGGGAGGAACTTCCTGTCATCGCTAATGAAAGGCAGAGCGCTAGCCAATCAGAGGCAAGTGGCTCTGCCTTTGACGTCAGCGCTCTGGCCCCGTACCAGAGAACAGCAAGTCCTAGGAGACCGGTGATGGAACGGAAGGTAAGGTGAGCATAATATGTGCGTGGGCGTGCATGCTTGGGTGTTTGTGCAATTGTGGAATGATAGAATAGGGGACCAGGATGGGACATTTTAGAAGTTGTGGAACGGATCGTCAGCATTGCAATGATTTCCTATGGGAAATCTTGCTTTGCTGAACGAGTACCTTGATTAACAAGCACAGTCCCAGAACGGATTGTTCTCGTTAAGCAAGGTTCCACTGTATTTAACTCAATTTTTTGTTTTAGGTGAATCTGAATCTTGAGAGATTTACTTTTCTCAAATTTGACAAAATGACAGCCATCCGGCTCCGATTTTGCTGGATTTTAAAGGGCTTGTAAGGGGTTGAAAATGTATAAGTTTAATAATATATAAGTATACTCATCTCACTATGACTCTAATCTGTCCAGCCATTCTATGGTCTACTGCGTTCTGGCAACTTTGGCCCTGACTGCTTGAAAAAGCCCCAAACATACTGAAGTTACGTAAGGCATTGTCAAAGGTGGAGGGTTCAAGGAAGCCAGGACAAGGAATATCGAACCGATGTGGAAGCCTGAAGCCTAAAATAGAGTGAGGAAGAGCTGCACAGGTAGACATCTCAGAGTCAGGGAGAGGCGAGGACTCTTTAATTTTGCTTTTAATCCTTTGTTTATTATGCTCTGAGGTCTTAATAAACCTTCTAGAATAATAAAACATCCCTGATTCACAGTAACTAAATTTGATGAGAACCAAATTTTCTAATCAAATTTTAGCGGATCGGCCAAATTGAATTTCAATAGATTCGCTCATATTTTCTATTGACTTTGCGCAACTTTCTCGTATGTATTCTCAAGAGGCACAATGGAAATATCTTATCTGAACTTCTTTTGTCCAAAACTTATCCTTACTTTAATTTTTGTGTATAAACAAAGTGAATTCTGTGTGGTCCTCTAATATTATGGATGGTGTTGAAGCTTCTGTAAGACAATTCATTTTCCTATCTCCTTAAACACTAGAAGTCCCAGAGAGGGGTCATTTAACATTTCTACTATTGGAAACCTATGGAGCTCGAAATTTCTTGGACTTCTAGTGTTAAGTTAGTTTGAGGACATCCTATCAGTTTTCCTTCCCTCCTTCCTTGTGTTTTTTTCCAACAACATCTCATTGTGAGGAGTATACCCAAGTTTAGGGACATTCCACCCATGCTTTGCAGATAATACACACAGAGCTCATCTACATAGTAATAGCACTTTAATTGGATTTGGCAGGTACACAGAAGAGGGAGTAAGGATAATTTAAGCAAATGGTCCCAAAAAAAAATCTAGAACAGGTCTCATCAATGCTTTGACAAAAATGTGAGTCAATGTAATCTCCCCAGGGATCAGGGCTGAATATGTTTAAGTGCTCCATTATCAAGACACAGAGACACCTTCTTGAGTGTTGCCAGGGTGTCTACGGCCATCAGAGAAAATATTGTGAAGCTCCGTCCACCCTCTTATTATTCAAAATACTTGGACTTCCAGTTTTATCCATTGTGAGCTTTGTTATCCTTACACATATTCTGTATAATACCATCATTGGATCCAAAAACATTTCCGAATGGTGTTATTGTATTGTCTATGAGACCTTTACAGCTCAATATTGTGTTGGAGCCTTGGCCCATTGGAGGTCATCATGCTTTTGGACCAGTTTGACACTCATTTAATGCCTTTCCTACAAGATGTTTTACTAAGTTGAGGAAAAATAAAGTTAATAGTGTTTTGGCCAACTCTCCAGCTTACTTTCTCAAGAGTCTAATAAAACTATTTGCATCGCTGGATCTCGCTGAGTGCAGCATTGATCCGGCAGCACTGACGAGAGTTGTCTTTGCTACCCGGCGCCTGTGAATGGCTGCAATTTATTGCTATTCACAGTCGCCAGAGCTGCATCCGGGCAACGTGAACTACAATGGAGGAGAATTATGGGAACACTTTTGATAATAAATTGGTGAATAAGGGATAATGTGGGGGAGTCTTTATGCTCTAACCCCTGGGCTTGATGCCAGCTGACCTGACACAGCTGACATCATCCCCCAAAATATTACCTTGATTGCCATCGCACCAGGACAATCGAGAGGAGCTGGGCAAAGCTCCAAAATTGTCTTATCTATTGTGATTTGCCAGTTTTGTGGTGACTGTGAGCTGCTATTTTTAGATTGGAAGGGGCCAAATAATCATGGACCTATACGGCCTGATAGTATCAGCCTCCTGCTATCTGCTTTACCTTAGCTGTTTATCAAAAATAGGGCAAAGCTCAAATTATTGTTTTTTGTTGTTTTTTTTTTTTTAATATTTATTTATTTAGTCCCCAGCAGTGACATGGGAGTCAAATGCATCCAGGTTTCTTCCCCATGCTGTTTCTATATATTTCAGTGATTTTCCTGCCTCCCCAGTCCTCCAATTAGGTTCTTCTGGAAAAATGTTCAAGTTCTCCACTGAATTCCATTTACTCAGTACTAGAGTCACGCCCGTCCGAGCATCCAATGTGCTCAATTTGAGTACCAAGCACTCGAGTATTTTAGCTTTCACTCATCACTATTACTAAGGTTAGGTGCAGACGACCTTTTGTTTTCATCCGAATGTGAGCAAAGTGTGATCTGATTTTCCCGAATGTGAAAAAAATGATTTATGTTCTCCATCGTGTCAGTCCATGAAAATCAGACCACACTCAAATCCGAGTACGGTCTAATTTAATTTTTTCACAGACTGACTGATTCTCATGGACGAATGCGATCTGATTTATGAAAACGATTCAAGCATGCTGCAATTTGTTCCTAGGAGAGACTCAGTCCATGGAAAAAAAATCGGTCTTGTATAAGGCCCCACAGAATAACATTGGACTGAGTATGATCTGTTGTTTTTTTGGATCACACTCAGACGACAAATATGGTTGCCAGTACGAGCCATAAAGAAGAGTTTTCTCGGAAAAGGCAAAGTTTGTGAGCTCCAAGTTCTCCTCCTTTTTGGTGTCTCACAACACTTGTTTTGAGACTTTGGTGTCTTTCAGTTCCCCAGAGGTCTTCAAAAGATTCCACACTTATTTCAGGATGTTTTTGTACAGATACCAATGTACAGAACATTTCAGTTCAAGCATCTCAAGCAACAATTACAATAAAATGCCTCATTGTCAACATTGTCTGTGGCTCAGTTAATGGAAACCTTCTCTTTGAGGACTGTGTCTACAGTGACTTGTTTTGTTCTGTTCTTGTTTTACCCTAAACAGCCCAGAATGAGAATTCCTTTGGCCATAAGCTAAATGGACAATAGATGCACTTTGCATATATTGTGTTCTGGATAAATTGAAATAAAGTAAAAAGTCAATGCGTTCAAAAGGCGTCTAATGAGATTGGATACCCAGGTAAGCCTCTTATAGGACAATGTATCCCCATGTACTCCATTCTTGAACTTTCAGTAGAACACTTTAAATGACTTCATCTAGACCCTAGGAGGACATGGGGACATCAAAGTGTCCATCAAAGTGTTGAGTTGGAAACACCAAAATAATGGAAGAGGCTTTCCCGAGACCACGCTACACATCACAATAAAAAGGTGAAACTATCTCCATAATTTGAGGTTTCTTGTTAATTTCACACTAGACTATCGGAAATACTCAACTCTTCATCTTCCAGACACAGAGGGTCCTCATTGGAGAAGTAATGTTCTTAGTGAAGGTTCTAATGTCCTTAATGAAGGTTCTAATGTCCTTAATGAAGGTTCTAATGTCCTTAATGAAGGTTGTAATGTCCTTAGTGAAAGTTCTAATGTACTTAGTAAAGGTTCTAATATCCTTAGTGACAGTTCTAATGTCCATAGTGAAGGTTCTATTGTACTTAGTGAAGGTTCTAATGTCCTTAGTGAAGACTCTAATGTCCTCAGTGAAGATTCCAATGTCCTTAGTGAAGGATCTAAAGTCCTTAGTAGAGTTGAGCGATGTTCGATGTCCGAGGTTCGCCAATTTCATGTTCAAGTGATTTTGAGGGGTGCTCGAGATCGAACTCGAACGCGAGCTTTTTGCTAAAAGCTCGATAGCTCGAGTTACGTTCGAGAACGGTTCGATCAGCAAAAAGCCTAGCTAGTTACTAGCTGGCTTTTCACTGTAATAGTGTGAGTCACTGTGATTCGCACTATTATCAAATTTCAGCGTATAGTGTGCGGGGGGGGGGGGGGGCGCAGTTTAGATCTGTGCTTCAGAGAGAATGCCGATCGCCATTTTTTATTTTTTCCTAAGCGCGCGTGCAGTGGGGCGGGCCAGGATGTCAGCCAATCACAGACACACACACAGCTAAGTGAACTTTTTGCCAGACAAGCAAGGGCATGTGTGATAGGCTGTGAATGTCACATGTCCTTGCCTTATAAATACGGCCATTTTCCATCACGTGCCGCCATTATCTGCTTTCTGCGTGTGGGTGACAGTCACACTCCTGGCGCCGCTCCTGCTGTGTATGCTCTACACACAGCGCTCTACAGATTAGGGACTGCAGTTTTTTTCAGCCCTTTTTTGGGGCTGATTTCCAGGTGCTCAGAGCCATAGGTGAAAGTCAGGTACGTGGAAGCGCTGTATACAGCTTCAGATAACAGCGTCTGTGTACCCAAGCTCAGGGAATTCCTTACTGCATTTCACCATTAGGAGGGATAGAAAGTGAGGCTTTCTTTCCTGTCCACTGACCCAGAGAACCCGGCCACTGTACCCACCTGCCCACTTTTGCCACACAATTTTATTTGCCCAAAGAGCTGACACTTTTGCTGCCATCCTAAAAGTGTCTGGAATAGTAACTTAGTTTTCCTTTCCTGTCAACTGACCCACAAAACCCGGGCACTGTACCCACCTGCATTTTTTGGAACGCTATTTTATTTGCCCAAAGAGCTGACACTTTTTCTGCCATCCTAAAAGTGTCTGGAATACAAAGTTACTGTACCCACCTGCCCACTTTTGCCACGCTATTTTGATAGCAAACAGTGCTGAAACTTAGTGGCATCCACAAAGTGTCTGCTATAGTAACTTAGTGTCCCACTAATGCCAAGCAAGTCCCACCACCTCTGCATTCTACCCTCCTGCCCATTTTGAATATAACTACTGTAATACTGCCCCCTATGCACAAAAATATAACTACTATAATGCTGCTCCTATGTACAAGAATATAACTACTATAATACTGCCCCTATGTACAAGAATATAACTACTATAATACTGCCCCCTATGTACAATAATATAACTACTATAATACTGCTCCTATGTACAAGAATATAACTACTATAATACTGCTCCTATGTACAAGAATATAACTACTATAATACTGCCCCCTATGTACAAGAATATAACTACTATAATACTGCCCCTATGTACAAGAATATAACTACTATAATACTGCCCCTATGTACAAGAATATATCTACTATAATACTGCTCCTACAGTTAGGTCCAGAAATATTTGGACAGTGACACAATTTTGGCGAGTTGGGCTCTGCATGCCACCACATTGGATTTGAAATGAAATCTCTACAACAGAATTCAAGTGCAGATTGTAACGTTTAATTTGAAGGTTTGAACAAAAATATCTGATAGAAATTGTAGGAATTGTCACATTTCTTTACAAACACTCCACATTTTAGGAGGTCAAAAGTAATTGGACAAATAAACCAAACCCAAACAAAATATTTTTATTTTCAATATTTTGTTGCGAATCCTTTGGAGGCAATCACTGCCTTAAGTCTGGAACCCATGGACATCACCAAACGCTGGGTTTCCTCCTTCTTAATGCTTTGCCAGGCCTTTACAGCCGCAGCCTTCAGGTCTTGCTTGTTTGTGGGTCTTTCCGTCTTAAGTCTGGATTTGAGCAAGTGAAATGCATGCTCAATTGGGTTAAGATCTGGTGATTGACTTGGCCATTGCAGAATGTTCCACTTTTTTGCACTCATGAACTCCTGGGTAGCTTTGGCTGTATGCTTGGGGTCATTGTCCATCTGTACTATGAAGCGCCGTCCGATCAACTTTGACTGAATCTGGGCTGAAAGTATATCCCGGTACACTTCAGAATTCATCCGGCTACTCTTGTCTGCTGTTATGTCATCAATAAACACAAGTGACCCAGTGCCATTGAAAGCCATGCATGCCCATGCCATCACGTTGCCTCCACCATGTTTTACAGAGGATGTGGTGTGCCTTGGATTATGTGCCGTTCCCTTTCTTCTCCACACTTTTTTCTTCCCATCATTCTGGTACAGGTTGATCTTTGTCTCATCTGTCCATGGAATACTTTTCCAGAACTGAGCTGGCTTCATGAGGTGTTTTTCAGCAAATGTAACTCTGGCCTGTCTATTTTTGGAATTGATGAATGGTTTGCATCTAGATGTGAACCCTTTGTATTTACTTTCATGGAGTCTTCTCTTTACTGTTGACTTAGAGACAGATACACCTACTTCACTGAGAGTGTTCTGGACTTCAGTTGATGTTGTGAACGGGTTCTTCTTCACCAAAGAAAGTATGCGGCGATCATCCACCACTGTTGTCATCCGTGGACGCCCAGGCCTTTTTGAGTTCCCAAGCTCACCAGTCAATTCCTTTTTTCTCAGAATGTACCCAACTGTTGATTTTGCTACTCCAAGCATGTCTGCTATCTCTCTGATGGATTTTTTCTTTTTTTTCAGCCTCAGGATGTTCTGCTTCACCTCAATTGAGAGTTCCTTAGACCGCATGTTGTCTGGTCACAGCAACAGCTTCCAAATGCAAAACCACACACCTGCAATCAACCCCAGACCTTTTAACTACTTCATTGTTTACAGGTTAACGAGGGAGACGCCTTCAGAGTTAATTGCAGCCCTTAGAGTCCCTTGTCCAATTACTTTTGGTCCCTTGAAAAAGAGGAGGCTATGCATTACAGAGCTATGATTCCTAAACCCTTTCTCTGATTTGGATGTGAAAACTCTCATATTGCAGCTGGGAGTGTGCACTTTCAGCCCATATTATATATATAATTGTATTTCTGAACATGTTTTTGTAAACAGCTAAAATATCAAAACTTGTGTCACTGTCCAAATATTTCTGGACCTAACTGTATGTACAAGAATATAACTACTATAATACTGTCCCTATGTACAAGAATATAACTGCTATAATACTGCCCCCTATGTACAAGGATATAACTACTATAATACTGTCCCTATGCACAAGAATATAACTACTATAATACTGCTCCTATGTACAAGAATATAACTACTATAATACTGCCCCCTATATACAAGAATATAACTACTATAATACTGCCCCTATGTACAAGAATATAACTGCTATAATACTGCCCGCTATGTACAAGAATATAACTGCTATAATACTGCCCCTATGTACAAGAATATAACTGCTATAATACTGCTCCTATGTACAAGAATATAACTACTATAATACTGCCCCTATGTACAAGAATATAGCTACTATAATACTGCCCCTTTGTACAAGAATATAACTACTATAATACTGCCCCTATGTACAAGAATATAACTACTATAATACTGCCGCTATATACAAGAATATAACTACTATAATACTGCCCCTATGTACAAGAATATAACTACTATAATACTGCCCCTATGTACAAGAATATAACTACTATAATACTGCCCCTATGTACAAGAATATAACTACTATAATACTGCCCCTATGTAGAAGAATATAACTACTATAATACTGCTCCTATGTACAAGAATATAACTACTTTATTTTGTATGGTAAAACTTCTCACATTTACTCTCCTGGACCCATCAGACAGACCAAGTTAGTTCTCGGGCCTCATTAGACAGATGAAGGTGAAAATGCAGCTTTTGCTTTGAAATCCTTAATATAATGCACATATTTCAGTTTTCTTGTTTCTTTCTTGAAGAACCCAGTGTAACATCACACAACGAGTCAATTCTTTTATACTGTAACTCTGCTGTAGATGTGGAAAGGTCAGTGCAGAATATCATCTGGTATATAGGAAAACTGACTCCTCAGCAATGGGTGACGGGGAAAGGGGGATGGGGGGAGGAGCTCAGGAGTGGAGCCCACCTTACAGTGTGTGCTGCTCTGGAACTATTTGCTCTTTTTTTTAGTTCTTAAAGAAACCACCCATCAGTACTTCAGGCATTGGTGGTTCAGTGGTAGAATTCTCGCCTGCCACGCGGGAGGCCCGGGTTCGATTCCCGGCCAATGCAAGAAGGCTTTTTCCTTTTTTCTTTTTAAACTTTTTAAACTTAACACATAATCAGGACAAAAGCAAATATTATTTAATTATCTCTTTTTTAGCTTTCCTTATTAATTCAGCTATCATCAGTTACTGTATCATCATAATCTAGGTGTACTGTTCTTACGGTATCTTTCCTCTACGAAGCGATGGCCAAATTTTTCCTTTTTGTTTTATTTCATTTTCCCTTCTCGTTTTACAAAATCAATATTTTTTATTATTTTTCTGTCTTAGCTGCATGAGGACTTATATTTTGCAGTAGGAGACTTTGTCATGTTGTGTACTGTGTAAAAGTAGGGAAAGATTCATCTAACTAGTGATGGGCATACCCGGACTGCAAAAGTCTGGGTCCACACGGCTTCAAGCTTACCCGAGTGCCGGGCCAGGGATTCAGGGATTCAGTTCCAGGACTCAGGAAATAACAAAAAAATAGAGCAAGTGCTTCAAACTCCGGCGTGACTGTAACTGCTCCCGCTGCAGCTCATTCACTTCCGGGGTTGCTCATTACCTTCACTGCATATCCACTACTTTCCCCACCCAAAGACCGTCCTGGCATCTCTAATTAGTTGCAGTCACACAGGCTGGTAACGCATCTGACTGCAACCAATCACAGGGGCTGTCTGCGGATCACTATCATGGTGTAAAAATAAATAAATAAAACATTTGGCATAGGGTCTCCCCCATATTTTGATATCAGGACAGGTAAAGCATACGGCTAGAGGCTGCAGCCCCCAGCCATGCACTTTTCTTAGCTGTGTATCAAAATAGGAAAAACCACATGCAGCTTTTTGTAAAATTTTAATTATTTAAATAAATAATTTTAAAAAATCAGCGTGCAGTCCTCCCCAATTTTGATACCCAACCATGATAAAGCCCAACAGATGGGGACTGGTATTCTCAGGTTGGGGAGACCCAAGCTTTTTGGGCCACCCCCAGCCTAGAAATAGCAGCTTGCAGCTGCCCGGGATTGTCACATCTAATAGGTGCAACAATCCCAGCACTTTTCCCAGCTCATCCCGATTGCCCTAGTGCAGTGGTAATCGGGGATATAAGGGGTTAATGTCAGCTCGCAGCTGCCACTAGATTAGTAACGGGAGGCGTCTATGAGACCACCCCATTATTAATCCGTAATGAAAAAATATATAAAAAACACCATAAAATCCTTTATTTGAAATAAAAGACAAAAAAGCACCCCCTTTCACCACTTTTTTAATCCCCAAAACAGCTCTGCAGGTCGTACATAATCAACACGAGGTCCCACGATGATCCCAGCTCTGCTACATGTCTGAATTCACACCGAGCATCCATAGAACATGACCGCTTGCTGTGAGGTTCAGGCAGAGAATTATTATTATTATTTATTTATAGAGCACCATTAATTCCATGGTGCTGTACATGAGAAGGGGTTACATACAGAATACATATACAAGTTACAGTAGACAGGCTAGTACAGAGGGAAGAGGGCCCTGCCCTTGCGGGCTTACATTCTATAGGATTTTGGAGAGGAGACAGTAGGTGGGGTGTAGGTCGGGCGGCAGCTCCGCACGGTGGTCGGGCGGCAGCTCCGCATAGTGTTCGGGAGGCAGCTCCGCACGGTGGTTGGGCGGCAGCTCCGCATGGTGGTCGGGAGGCAGCTCCGCACGGTGGTTGGGCGGCAGCTCCGCATGGTGGTCGGGCGGCAGCTCCGCACGGTGGTCAGGCGGCAGTTCGGCATGGTGGTGAAGCAGTGAGGTCATTGTAGATTATAGACATTTTCTGAAAAGAGAGCATGGTGTTATTTATTGTAATAGATAGATCAGGTAGAGGGTGTAGGTGAGATGGAGGAAAGATGATTAGTTCAGTTTTGGCCACATTGAGCTTTAGGGAGCGAGAGGTGAAAAAGGAGGATATGGCCGATAGACACTCCGGGATTCTGGACAGCAGAGATGTGACATCTGGGCCAGAGAGGTAGATCTGAGTGTCATCGGCATATAGGAGGTACTGGAAGCCATGGGACTTTATGAGTTGTCCCAGGCCAAATCTATAGATAGAAAAAAGTAAGGGTCCCAGGACAGAGCCTTGAGGGATGCCACACGATCACTCAGGTGATATGCGGTCATAGCTGGAGGACTATGGGAGCCTCCAATCACAGACGCCAAGACTGCCAGTGGGCGGTGAAAGCAGTGCATATAGATTAGCAATAATGAGTGGCCCCAGAAGCAGTTACAGCCATGCCAGAAATTTGGTAAGTATTAAGGACTTGCTCCTATCTCCCTTACCTTTCTATCACCATTTTTAATCACTGGATTCTGGTCCCTATAGACTTATATAGGGACCAGCCAGATAACCGGGACCAATCCAAGGCTGGAACCGGGATTTTTTCTAAACCTGGTTAGACCTGTTGGTCCCGGGTATCTGCGAGTCTGCCCATCACTAATTCTTAGTGAGGTTGAATTGATGTAAGGATCCTCTTTCTTTGTCATTGGATTTCTTTTGTATCTCTGAGTTTTACATAAAATTGTCATCATAATTATTATTATTATTATTATTTATTATTATAGGGCCATCAATTCCATGGCGCTTTACATGTGAAAGGGGTATACATAATAGGGACAAGTACAATAATCATAAACAGTACAAGGCACAGACTGGTGCAGGAGGAGAGAGGTCCCTGCCCGCGAGGGCTCACAGTCTACAAGGGATAGGTGAGGATACAGTAGGTGACCATAATCAATGGTCATTCCTCCGTGTTGTGAATATAACACCTACAGAACTCTGGTGCCAAGTTGGCCTCAGACATCTTAGCGGCATGACCCTGTTACACCTTTCATCTGAGGCCAAGTTGGCACCTTAAACAACAGACAGTGTGACATCATGACTGGGCTTTGTGGCAACATGTCATTATATCATGTTGTAAATCATGATGTTTGAAGCTTGTGTGGCGCCACTGAGGCTTCAGTCGCCACAGGGTACTGCAGCTCATTTAAGCTGCAGTATTTATCTTGGGTAAGGAGGGGGTTAATCACCCCCCTATTTACCCTAATCCAGTCCCCAGTGTTTCCCACTGGGGACTGGACTAGGGTATATAGGGAGGGTGACCATCACGAAGCATGGAACTTTCCCGGTCACTTAGACAACCACCTGGGGGGCCATGCACTACTTTGGGTAGAAGTAGGAGCAACTTTTACACCATCTTTAATCAAGTTGGGACTTCAATTCTAGAGACACAACACCCCTTTCTCTTCTTGTTCTTTTACGAGGCCTGAGGCTTGGAGCAAGATGCTCAGCCCGGGTTCCTCAATCTTGGAGAGGCAACTCTTAGAAACGACACTTTCAAAATACCGGTGTGTACCTCTGACTTAACCGGGATTGGCTGGAGTCCAACATGGCGGTTACCAGTACCTTCTGGGCAATCTAAAGACAGTGAGTAAAACACCTGGAACCACAGCAGCTGACTCAGCCTTTTGATTGCTGGCACCGCCGCCTCAAGCTTCGGTGCCGACGACCACTACTCCTCTCATCATCCTCCTCTGGGCCCACTCCACCTGTGGGGAGCAGAACCACCTTTACTGATATGACCATCCGCCCCGGAGGACAGCGACAGCAACGGCAGCTAATTCCCTGGCCATGTACCGCAGGTGGCATCACGAGACAATCATCCTCACCTTCATTCACTACTATCCTCATCCTCTCCAACCCCGTCATCTCCAAATCTTTTTTATTGTACACCTCGGGGCCATGAAGCCGGACAGGGCCACCTGTGACATCCCAGACCCGACATCACCGACCCGGCGATGAGTAATGGTTCAACCCCTGCCCGATGGGTGCTACACTTGCACAGTACCAAAATTCCAGCACCATGTGAAGTAACAAGAGGAGACGCGGAGTACATGATGGTGGACTGCGACAACAGGACAGTTAAGTGTTTATTCTTTTCCCCAATTTGCTCACTCCGATTTAGCAAAATGATTGGTGACCGCATGGCCACCATTTTGCTTAAATCACAACAAGAAAATTGCAAAAAAATTTAATTGTTGAGAAATTGAATTTTGTGGAGAAATTGAAATTAATTAAATTCTTATCTACTAAATTAGCTCATTTGTTATAAAGAGGTTAAAACTTTATTGAAAATTAATGGGAATCAGTGTCGTAACTAGAGTCTGATGAGCTCCAATGCAAAATCTACATGTGGATCAGATGTATGGGCCCTTGTAGCATTCTTAATCCTATTAAGACATATGTGTTGGCCCCCACATAATAATGTCCCCCATCCTGGCTACTTTTTGTAATAATGTCCTCTTTCTGGATTCTTTCTTGTAATTATGTCCTCCATCCTGCACCCTTTTCACTAATGATTTGCCCTATGCTGGGCCCTTTCTTTAATAATGTCCCACATTTTGTCACCTCCCTATTCTAATGTTCTCCATCTGGGGCCCCTTCCAGTAATAATATCCCCACCTGTCCTATTTCTGTAAATTGTCCTCCATCCTGTTCCTCTTCCTGTAATATTGACCTCTATTCTTGACCATTTACTAATAATGTGAAATGTCCTGGGCTCTTTCAGTAATAATGTTCCCCATCGTGGACCCTTTATTTAATAATGCCCCTGATTTTTGCCCCTTCCAGTAATAATGTCTCCCCGGGCCTTTTCCTGCAATAATGTCCTCTATTAGATTACTCTTCCAATAATAACGACCACCATCCTGCAAACCTTACAGTAATAATCTCCAATGTCCTGGTCTTTTCCAGTAATAATGTTTCCCGTCCTGGGCCCTTTATTTAACAATGTCCCCCATTTTGGCTCCTTGTTGTAATAATGTTTTCCATCCTCGGCCCTTTCCAGTAATAATGTCTCCTCCTGGCCTCTTCCTGTAATAATGTACTCCATCCTATTACTCTTCCAGTACAGTAATAACAACTACCATCCTGGACTCAGTAATAATGTACAATGTCCTGGTGTCTTTCAGTAATAATGTTCCCCGTCATGGACCTTTCATTTAATAATGTCCTCCATTTTGGCCCCTTCCTATAATAATGTTTTCCAACCTGTGCCCCTTCCAGTAATAATGTCTCCTACTGGCTTCTTCCTGTAATAATGTGACCCATCCTATTCCTCTTTCAGTAATAACAACCACCATCCTGGACCCTTACAGAAATAATGTGCAATGTCCTGGGCTATTCCAGTATTAATGTCCATCATCTTGGGCCCCATCCTATAACAATATCCCCCATCCTGTGCCCCTTCCGATAATAATGTTCTCCATTCTTCTCAAAGTACATTTTAAAAAGAAACAAATGATTATTCTTACCTTCCACCACTTCCTTGACATACGGCGTCCTCGTCTTTAGCCGGCATGAGCAGTGCATGACTGGTAATCCAACACTCGCTGCCGGCTTCTGCTGGCTTGTCTTTGTGTTGCAATGCATTTTAGCTGAGTCTGAATCCAAAAATGCTCAGCCAGGTATAATAGGGCCTGGTGTCGGGAGAACCCCCTTCCATCCTCTACGACCACAATCATTACGCCTATGATGGGATCATAATTCATCTTAGATGTTCTGTTGATGTTGGGTTCCTGTGTCCCATTACTTATTGAGTAAAAATTCACGTAAAATGAAATCTAGTCGCTCCAAGTGTGTAATGGATTTGTGTGGCAACAAAATCAGTCCAGTGATCAATGTTGATGATGATGAAGAGCTCTGTCACCAAGGTATAATGTCACCTCCTTCAGTTTTGGAATTGGGTTTCTAGCTATGACTGGAGGAATGATTTTGAGGGCAACTATTCATATATACAGAGGAAGTGCACATTTCACTAAACATCTATTAAGTTATTGATGAATCAATTCATAATAAATAGACCCTAGGGATAAGGAACTGGCTTGAAATTTACCTCTAACTGGAGTTGTCTGTTGGCAAACCAATGGGACCATTATTGTGTCAGATCCTGAGCGTACTGCGGATGTTTCCCGCGTTAGTCACCATGGCCTTATGTGATTCTTCTTAACTTATACCACAAATATAAAGTTATGGTCCAGATATACTTACATTAAAGTCTTCAGCAAAAGTTTTACCAAAATTGTATAGTCAACATTGCGCATGGATCAATGAACAGAACTTGCCACTGACCATTGTCCTTACGCATATTCATTTTTTTCTGTTTTAGTTCTCTCTGAAAAAGCTCAGATTGATATAACTCTTTGGAAATTGCTCTTTTGGATTTTTCTACAAGCTGAAAGGACTCAAGCAGCATAAAAGAATAGGTAACTGGATTCAGGAAAATTATGTAACAGGTCAACGATTTAGAGAGAATCCAAGAATACATCGATACATAGACTGTCTATGGTTTCAATACCGAGATTTCAGTAGAATGCATTGATTGGCTTCAAGAAGACCTCTGGAGGACACAGAGACATCAAAGTCTCAATAAAATTGTTAGATAACAAATGGCGGTGGACTCTTTGAACCCAAGAAGTGTGTCTTTCCCAGGAACACACTTCACATCCCAATAAAGAGGTGACACTATCTCCATAATTTGAGGTTCCTTGTTATTTTCACACATTACCATGGGAAAAACTCAACTCCTCATCTCCCAGACACAAGGAGTCCCCAGAAGAGACGACATCCGCAAGGTGAACTGACTTTACACTGGATAAAATTCACGTATTAACCATTCATAAATATTTTAGAGCACAACTTTACTTTCGTAAAACTTTTTTCAAAATCTTTAAATTGTAAATTGGAGAATTGAATTGGAAAAGTACAAAGTTTTATTTTTCTGGAAGCAATTATAGACCAGTGGGTCCTCATCCAACATAAATATGAGGTTGAAAGTTTCTAAATAGATTTTAAGATATATGTATATGTGCCGCCCCCGTGCCAGCAGCCAACGCTGCTCGGGCCCGGACCTTCAGGGGTAGTGGCTCGAGGGTCTCCGGACCCGGGGGTCTCGCGGACACGCCGAATAAATAGGGGGACGTAGATGTACGGGCTAGGCCGTAATAAGTTCGTGACACCACCCACGGTGTGTGGTGAGGTGGGACACCACCGCTGCTGTTATAGGGCACCCGAGAGAGATGTTGTGCAGCAAGTTGTTAACCCCTCTGTGGGCAGGGATGGTGGCCCCGGGACCCGGTTGGTGTGGTGCAAGGGAGGATGACGACCGCAGAGGGTGCTGATGTACTCACTGTTAGTAAAACACACAAGTCTCTGGTAAACCAAGGTGATGGTGGCCGGTGCCGCAGCCGGTTGCGTTCAGGATCCCCCACCCGGCTGGCGGTCTCTATCCTTTTCCTGCACTGTTGTGTAAGATGGACTTTCCCAGTGTAACACTCAGGAGTCCGCTCCCGGCTGGATGTGGCCTAAGGAGCCGTGCCCGCAGACGCTGGCCCGTGGGATCTATGGGCCCTGGCGGTGACCTCTTATCCCTAATCGGTTGGCTGTTGTCTTCTATGAGGGACTTTGGGTGGGACAGAACCTCTTGTCCTGGCCTCAATCGGTTAATTAACCAGTTCCACTTGTTTCTTGTTCCTGGCTTCAGGGTCCGAGTACCCCCCTTTGTGATACGGTTTCCGGGTCAGTTCCCCGTGTCGGTACCGACGGGCTACAACCCTGGCTTGGTCCACCTCGGTTCCACCAAGCCGTCTTCCCGTCTCCTGCTGACGGAGATCACCGTCTGCCTAATAGCCAAGGCACCAGGGCTCCTACACTGGTGCCGTTCAACTTGGACTTCACTGCTGGAGCTACCCCTAGCTCCAGCCCACACTCCTCTCCAAACTGAACTCTAGACCAAAACTTTCTGCTTGTTTTCCCGCCCCGGGCTGTCTAGACCCCTGGATGAGCGTGTCCCAACCGCCTGGTCATGCCCACTGGTGTGTGTATCTTTCCCTAAGGGGGGGGGGGGTTACTAGGGTTTCTGGTTGGCTGTGTGTTTCCTAGTGGGGGAAGGTGTTATGCAGGGGCCTATTTGTGACTACCTGGTTTTGCCAGGGCATCACATATATAATAGAGATGTGCTGGATTTAATTCCTCTTGAATTTTACAAAAATTCATTGTCCTGAATACAGACTTTTTGCATTTTGCTTCTCGTGAACACAGAAAACAGTGTCTAGCTGCAACCACAATTTTGCTGATTTGTAAAAGGTTGGTAACAGAACAAAAAATATTAGTAGTTACTAGTGATGGGTGATCATTAAAATCTTTGATTGCTTGTTACAGGAGCTGAGCAATTTCTAATGCTCAACGTAACGAATATAATGGAAGTCAATGGGAAACTCAAGCATTTTTCCTGCAGATTCCCAGATAGGTCTGAGGGGGGCCTGAAAATCATTGAAATGGATGGAAACACCACTGAAATGGAATGGGAACAGTATAAGTGTGAAGCTAGTCACTACTTACAGGTAGTAACAATGGTAGAGTAGTCAAGAAAGCCGAGGTCTGGTAACAGGAAGACACATATGGACACAAGGAGTACACAGAGGCGTAGTCAGGTTATGATCTGAGGGTCAGAATTCCAGGAAGGCACATAGTGGATTCAGGGAGAAAACTGAGACGTGATCAGTTAACTGTCCGAGGTCAAAAGCCAGGGGGTCACAACAGGAACAGGGAGCGGGCAGAGAGGAATAAAGCAACAGTCTGAGGTCAGGAAACAAAGATCAGAGCACAGTCAGGAACACAGGCTAACAGCACAACAGAACCAGAAAGTACAACTGGCAAGGTTCTGGGAGAGCATGCTCAGTAAAGAAGCAGAGCAATTACCAGGAAGGTGGAACACCTGAGCAATCAGCACCTCCCAGAACCAGCAAAGAATCCTGCGCTGACAATCAACCTGCCAGCCAGTAGCCCAGGAAAACACAGCAGAGCATCTCTAAAGCCTGCTTTACACCTTACAATTAGGGATGCGATCTCGTATGCGATGTGACACGCCCAGGTCGCATATGCGATTGAATGAGATTGCACGTAGGTCGTTCATTTGCTGTCACACGTGCGTTAGTAGCCTATGTTAAATTGATCAATTTTGTGTGCGATCCTTTAGATCATGTGTTCCGTGACGTATGCATCGGGCACCCTTTTTTTTTTATTTATTGACTTGACAAGCGTGTGTAATGTGTAGGGATGCGTTTTTACTTTGTCATCTGCCATTCAGCTCTGCTACATGGCCGCTAACAGCAGCCACAGACAGCCATGTAGCAGAGCTGAATGGCAGATGACAGCAGACACCTCAGTGACAGATCAGCTGATCGCGCGGCTGTCTTCATTACCTGCGTGGAGGTGACCGGAGCGGCAGTGTCTTCTGCTGCTCCTGTCACCTCCATGCAGCAGAGCTGGACGCGACGCTGGAGGACTGTGGAGTACGCCGGACATGGAGGGTTTGTCGGGGGTTAATAAATTGGTAATGAGGGAATGTGTTTGTGTTTTTTATTTCTAATAAAGGATTTTTTTCGGGTGTGTGTGTTTTTTTACTGTCACTTACAGATTAATCATGGAAGGTGTCTCATAGACGCCTGACATGATTAATCTAGGACTTATTGGCAGCTATGGGCTGCCAATAACTCCTTATTACCCCGATTTGCCAACGCACCAGGGCAAATCGGGAAGAGCCGGGTACAGTCCCAGAACTGTCGCATATAATGTATGCGGCAATTCTGGGCGGCTGTTGGCTGATATTGTTAGGCTGGGGGGCTCCCCATAACGTGGAGCTCCCCATCCTGAGAATACCAGCCTTCAGCCGTATGGCTTTATCTGGCTGGTTTTAAAATTGGGGGGGACCGCACGCCGTTTTTTTAAATTATTTAATTATTTATTTCAATACACAGTATAGACCCGCCCACCGGCTGCTGTGATTGGGTGCAGTGTGACACCTGTCACTCAGCGTGGGGGCGTGTCTCACTGTAACCAATCACAGGCGCCGGTGGGCGGGGTAAGCAGGGAATACGAGATTGTTTAATGGGCGGCCGGCTTTTTCAAAACAGTAAAAGCCGCCGGAGCAGTGTGAATGCCGTGCAGCGCTGCGCTGGAGATCGGGGATCGGTGAGTATGAGAGAGGGGGTAAGAGGGATAGACTGACATGGACAGAGAGAGAGGGACAGAGATAGTGACCGACTGACAGAGATTAGTGAATGACAGACATTGTGAGGCGCTTCAGAACGCAGCTTTTCAGCTGCGCTCTGAAGCGGACCTTTTTTAGGCTGCGGTGCAGAGCGCACACCTGCGCACATAGCATCAGACACCAAAATCGTATGAGGGATGTCACACGTTACAATTCACTAGTTTCGTACTACCAAACGTCCAATGTATGAGGAATAAACGACGTGTATGCGATCACCGTATTTTCGTTCAATATCGATCGCATGTAGGTTTCACACGCAAACACGTCACGAACGATGCCGGATGTGCGTCACTTACAACTTGACCCTGACGACGGATTGAAGGATTTATTGAAGTGTGTAAAGCAGGCTTTAGTGTGCAAGATGCTCTGCACAGAGGAATCGTGACAATGGGAAGACACCTGGACAAATCTCTGACTCCCAGGTTACTGTAGGCAACCATGTTGTCAGACTATTACACCAATTTAACTGACATAATAAAACATACAAAACTGAAGAGAACAAATTTAATAATAAAAAATATTAGGAAACATTCTTTCCTGTGTAATGAGTTGTATCTAAGGAAAATTTAACTAGAGAGAAAAATCACCCCTTAAACCCCTTAGGCTATGTTATAAAGTTGCATTTTTGCACTTCAAAAATGCTGAAAGCATTGACATGCTCCTTCTTTAACCCCTTCAGCCCACGGCGCTTTCCGTTTTTGCATTTTTGTTTTTTGCTCCCCTTCTTCCGAGAGTCGTAACCTTTTTATTTTTCCGTCAATCTTGCCATATGAGGGCTTGTTTTTTGCGGGACGAGTTGTACTTTTAAATGAAACCATAAGTTTTACCATATAGTGTACTGGAAAACAGCAAAAAAATTCCAAGTGTGGAGAAACTGAAAAAAAAGTGATTGCACAATAGTTTTTGGGATGTTTTATTCACGGTGTTCACTATATGTTAAAACTGATGTGTGGGTGTGATGCCTGAGGTCGGTGCTTGTTTGAAGCCACCACACATGTATAGGTTTACTTGTATCTAAGGGGTTAAAAAAAATTCACAAGCTTGGTTAATAAAAGTGGCGTACGTTTTGCGCCATTTTCCGAAACCCGTAGTGTCCTTATTTTTTAGGATCTATTGCTCAGGGATGGTTTATTTTTTGCGTTTTGAGCTGACATTTTACGTTTTGATCGCCTGTTATTGCATTTTGCGTAAAAATTGCACCAACCAAAAAACGTAATTTTGGCGTTTGGAATTTTTTTGCCGCTATGCCGTTTACCAATCAGATTAACTGATTTTATATTTTGATAGATCGGGCATTTCTGATCGGGACGATACCAAATATGTGTATATTTTTTTTTTAACCCTTTAATTTACAATGGGGTAAAAGGTGTTTTTTTTTTATTTTTTAAAACTTTTTTTTTACTTTTTTTTTAATTTTACTAGTCCCCCTAGGGGGCTATAACGATCAGCAGTGCGATCGCTCTACCCTATCTGTAGATCTCAGCTACACAGCTGTAAACAGCAGATATGATCACTTCCTGATTCACTCGGCTCCAGGCCGAGTGAAACCGAAAATGACTCATGATAGCTACAGGCTATCACATGACCCTGTGCTACCATGGCAACCGCCAAAAGTCACGTGATCACGCACTTGACTTCCGGTGGGGGCGGTAAGTGAAAATCATGGCCGCGCGCATATACATCTCGCTGCCAAACAGCTAATCTGTGCGCGGATCACCGCGACCTGCCCACGGCAAGGGGCGGGGATTAACCTCACACGATCCATGATGAATAGATCCGTCATGGGTTGTGAAGGGGTTAAAATATGTAGAATTTTTACATTTCAGTCAGGAAAAATAAGGAATCATGTGCATGAGATTTCTCAACTTTTTCCCCACTTGTAAAGAGTGGGACCCCTAGACTGGTGAAGCCTATGCACTAAGCTCAAGGTCTATCAACAATTGTATGGAGGGATTGCAATACACCCTGGAATACACGTAGAGGATGAGCCCTGAAAACGTTTTTGCCCTATTTGGAAGGAGTGGGATTCTTAGACTACATATGCACTATGTGGAAGGGCTGCTAAAACGCATGAGGAGGTACTCCAATACACCTTGAAACACTTGTATAATACGGCCACAGAACATATTTACATTTAGCAGGAGTGGGATTTCTGTGGCCAACAAAAAGAAGTCCCTGTGGCCACTACTCAGAGTACAAAGGGCAGAACAAAGACTTTCAGGAATCCAACTCTGATTTTGCTCCAGGTAAGGTGGGTGGCAGTTCCTCCTATGCTGGCTCAGGGCAGCAGGCCAAATAGATTGAAGCAGGGGTTTCCACATTTTTTTTTTATCTGCTTGGAAAACTTTGCCAATGAGAATTCATGAACCAGGTGGGGGACACTTCTCCAACCCATTCGGGAGGAAAGAACACCACAAGTCCTTTGTTCATTTATTCACACAAGATGTGCATTTAGGACTTTCTCCCATTGTATGAAAGCATCTTTATTTTTTCTTTTTACATGGAGTTGAAGTAAATATGAGGCTTTCAGGCCGCAGTCACTCCATCCTCCTTGCTTTAGTTGATTCCGTGGGTTTCTAGTGCCGCCGGGGCATAATAACTAATAGGCACATCCGCCTGTCAAATGAAAATGCTAACAAGCTGACTATTCTCAAAGTGAACAAGGCCTTGATTGGCCACCAACTTCTCAACCCCAGTAGATGACAACAGCAGAACATAAAGCCAATTCAAATGTTCTTTTTTTTCTGATGTATTCCTATGCATCCTTTCCCAACTAAGAAAAGGTATACGATTCATGTTTTTTTTTATTTTTCTTCTCCTCCTCCTCCTCTACCTCCATCACATCCGCAGAGTCATCATGCGGTACTCGCTCATAACATTTAGAGAGTCAACAGCCGGGCCTCACTCATAATTTTTAGAGGGCCATCAGCCTCAATCAAATTTTGGAGTAGAGCGTCAGCAGGTGGGCCTCAATTAATTTTTAGACCTGCAGCCATCTATCACTAGTAATTTTTAGAGGGCCAGCAGCCAACTCTCACTCAGAATTTTTAGATGGCCAGCAGGCAGTCCTAACTCAGACGGCGGTGCTCACTCATAATATTTAAAGAGCCAGCAGCCAGTCATGATTTTTAGTGGGCCATCAGGCGGATCTCAATCAATTTTTAGAGGACCAGCAGCTGGGCCTTGTACTTGTTCTCCAGCCCACTATTTTTCTCAGTTTGCCTTTTCTGCCTTTCAACAGCACATGTCCCATAACATCACCTGCGCTCTACCAATGCAATTACTGGGAAGGTCCACTTAATCACCGACACCGAGTGAACGTTGTAGAGACAAGGACAGAGTGGGACCTTGGAACGGTATAAGTGTTACTGATGCCGAGGATTGTGGGCTTTAGTCCCTTCCATCAGGGTTTCCCATACCACCTACACCAGTTGCTGCACCCCCTCCTCTTCCATCTCTGAACTGTCATCTCCAAGCACGTCATCCTTATCAGTTGCAAGTGTACAGCCCCGGGGCTCGGCCGGCTGCCGAGCCGCTCGGATCCGTGCTCATCGGTGGGTGGCTCGAGCTCTCCACGGACCCGGGGGTCACGTCGCTTTGAAAGGGGGTTGGCGCTACACGTAGGGACTTTGGTGGGGAGGTCCACGGCCGGAGTCGCGGTGGTTTGCAGGGCATTTAAGTTCGTGATGCCACCCATGGGTTGTGGTGAATGGATGGACACCACTGCTGCCGTTGACTAGGCTCCTGGGGACAGTGTTGCGCAGCTTGGTGTTGACCCCCTCCGTGGGTAGGGGGATGATGGTCCCGGGGGCCCGAGGGAGGTGCTGAGGCGAGGGGATGAATGTGTGCTGGGGTGTTGGTGTGGTCCGACGCGGTGCGCGGCCCGAAGGCACTGGTGTACTCACATGATAAACTCGCTGGAGTCTCTGGTAACCCAAACAAGATGGTGAACGGTGCCCGCAGCCAGCTGCAGCCTTTCCCCTCAACAGGTTGGTGGTTTCCGCCTTTCTCCTGCTTCTCTCCTATGCCTGAGCAACGGTAGTCTGCTCCCCGGCTTGCTATGTGTCGGGAGAGCCCTCTTTGCCCGCAGACGCTGGCCCCTCGGGTCTCTATGCCTGGGCGGTGGCTTTACCCGTATGGTTGGGCTGTTGTCTTCAGTCGGGTCTTATGTGGGAAAGGTCCTAAAGTTCAGTCCTCAATCAATTGATTTGACTCAGCACAGTTGTTTCTAGGTCTCGTACTGGGTCTGAGTTCCCCTCCTGGTGCTCCGGTTTCCAATCGGTTCTCCGGTTTGGTACCGGCGGGCCACCGCCCGTCCCCGGTCCCTACGGTTCCACCGGCTGTAATCCCAGCTCCTGCAGGCGGCCACCACCATCTGCCTCTTTGCCAAAGGTGACTGGGCTCCAACCCAGACACCTGGTGTAGACTTTGGCAGCCTGAGCACAGGTCTGCCCTTGAACTTTATTCCATTTCACTCCACTGTCAAGACTAGACTAGACTAGACTACTCCGGGCCTTTGAACTCCTCGGTGGGCGGAGCCAACTGCCTGGCTCCGCCTCCCTGGTGGGAACATCAAACCCGGAGGGTGGTGACAAAGGTTTTGTAGTTTGGCTGCTGTAACCTTACTAAGGGTGTGTGTGTGTGTGTGTGTGTGTGTGGGGCTACCTGGGACGACCTGGCTAGTCCAGGGCGTCACACAAGCTGGAAGTGGGTGCAGCACTTGTGACGCCCTGGACTAGCCAGGTAGTCACAGGTAGACCCCCTGCACAAACACCAGCCCCTAAAAAGGTGTAACCAGCCAACCTAAAAACCCTGAGTCACCCCTCACAGGTCTTGACGTTCACACCCGGGGTCGGAGAGTGGCGGTTGGCCACGCCCTCCGAGGAGTTCGGATAGCCTGAGGCGGGAAAACACAGCAGATGAGTTGTGGAGGTGAAGGAGAGTAGTAGCAGTGTGTCAACGTCTGTCAAGGATCTGGGTAGGAGCCCAGATACCCTGTGACCAGGAGGCTGATGGTGGTTTCCGCCTGCAGGAGCCAGGAAGATGGCTGGTGGAACCGTAAGGGACCGGGACAGGGTAGTGGCCTGCCGGTACCGAACCGGGGAGCCAACTGGAAACAGGAGCACCAGGAGGAGTACTCAGACCCAGATCGAGATCCAGAAGCCACTGGACCACGTCGAATTCACTGATTGAGGTCTGGACCTTAGGTCCTTTCCCATCCCAAGACCCGAAACACGACAACAGCCCACCGAGGGGGATAGAAAGCCACCGCACAGGCAGAGAGATCCCACGGGCCAGCACCTGCTGGCAAATGGGTTCACCGACACACATAAAGCCGGGAAGCGGACTACCGTTGCTGAAGCATAGGCAGTCAAGTTCTACCACAGAGGTGCAGGAGAAAGGTGGGAACCACCAACCTGAGAAAGGGGCAAAGTGCAGCCGGCTGCGGGCACTGACCACCATCCTTTTTGGTTTACCAGAGACTCCGGTGTATCTGTCATAGTGAGTACAACAGTGCCCTCGGGCCGCGCACCGCACCACACCATCTCGCCCACACCTCACAACCACCGGGCCTCAGGGCCATCACCCCCTGCCCACGAAGGGGTCAACACCAGGCTGCATAACACCGTCCCCGGGAGCCTAGTTAACGGCATCGGTGGTGTCCACCTTCACCACAACCCGTGGGTGGCGTCATGAACTTACATCCCTAAACGCCACGGCCTCGGCTGTGAACCTTCCCCACCGAAATCCCTACACGTAGCACCAGCTTCCCTTCAGAGCGACATGACCCCCGGGTCTGGGAGTAGCTCGAGCCACCCACTGACGTGCACGGATCCGAGCGGCGCGGCAGTTGGCCGAGCCCCGGGGCGGTACACACTGCCTCAGTGAAGCTTCAACAGGCCACGGTAAAATTAATTTCTTTAGGTGACAAGTAGCACACTGCCCAGAATTGTTGCAAGGTATAACAGATCAGATAGAACGGTGAGTCTCAGTGCGTATTCTACATCCAGGTAACCTGGAGGTGGGTATGAAGCTTTGCAAGCTTGTGCACATACTATGGCTGGCCCACGTGCTTAACTTGCTGGTTCAGCGCTTTCTGAAATCCTACACAGATTTGCCTGAGCTACTTGTAAAATATGCCACATGTGTGCCCCATTTATGCCCTGCAGTCTTTCCCGTGAACCTCATGTTATATACATTTTGGCCAACACTGATTACTGGCTGTTCATGCTTCTTGACCCATGCTACAAGGAAAACTTTCAATCTCACCTTCCTGAAGTGGGGAAGGCTTGTAAAATGGTGCCAGAATACCAGAAATGTTCATTCAAAAATTCCCATCTGACAATGCTGGTGGCACAGGTCATTGTTCCTTGGGCAATGAAGGAGAATAGATGAAGGAGACACACATCAGGTCCAACAAACGCAAGGTAACACTTTCAAAGGTCTAAGACAGTTTCAATAGACCCTCCCAGCACCTAGGCCCTGATGTGCGGGGTAGTCTTACAAGGAAGGAAATGTTTTGGAAGATGAAGGATTACCTCGCTGATTATACCAGTGTACCGCCCCCGTGGAAACAGCTGAGCTGCTCGGATCCGGGTTCGCTTTGGCTTGAGGGTCTCAAATAAAAAGGGGGTATTTACAGGGGAGTTATAGTTCGTGACGCCACCTGTGGTGTGTAGTAATTTGGAGTACCAACGCTGCAGTTGGGAGTACCCAGTGGTGATGGAGCGGGGGCAGCAAGATGTTGTAACCCTCCACGGGTAGGGGGGTGCCCTGGGACTCAGTGAGGGGGTGCTGTGGGGATGCAGGGGTCACTCTCGTACTCACTCAGTTCATAGGCAGACACTGGCAACCGGGTAAACCAAGCCTCTGGGTACTGCTGCCGCTGAGGGGAGCTCGTCCGGGTCTCGTCCCCAAGAGGTGCTGCCTGGTGATCCGTGACCTGCCTCCTGGCACTTAGTTTGACTTCAACTTGATGGCTCGGTAGCATGGAACTAGAAGGGCCCCGCTCCCTACTATGGGTAAGTATGGGAGCTTGCTCTCAGGGCTCACGCTTGGGATTTTCTGGACTGTTTTGGTTGGAAAGTTCTATCCCCCTCGTTGCGCTAATGCCCCGATTCTGTAGAGGGTGGGAACAGATCGTAAAGGCTCCGTTCTCCTCAGGTGAATTGTCGGGTTGCCTGAAGCTACTCCCTGACCTAGGGTCCGTGTACCCCGTTGTGCCTTCGGTCCCGGACCGGTGATAGGGCTAGGCTGCCGGCCGTCCTCCTCGACAGGTCCGAGCACATCGCCACAATCCCCTGTGAATGGGGGTCCGACTCCTCTAGGCCCAGGCCACCATCTGCAACCTAGGCAGTTACTTTGGGAGTCACCACTCCTGACTTCCTCTGAGCTCCTCTAATAATAATAATAATAATAATAATAATCTTTATTTCTATAGCGCCAACATATTCCGTAGCACTTTACAATTCAGGAGGATCATATACAAACAAGTAACAGTTATAGAAATACAATATTTAGAGGGGAAAAAAAATACAACCCTGCTCGTGAGAGCTTACAATCTACAATGAGATGGGGGGAGAGGCAAGGTTCAAGTGCTTATTTACAATGACAATCCAACCATCTCACGGAAATGGGGCTGGATAATGGTTTCCTGGACCAGTGGGCCCGAGCCTTGAGATGCCTTTGGGTGCCATGGAGTTTGATGTGGAGCTATGTTGTGAGAGGTTGTAGAGGGACTATGTGAATCGAATCTGATTAGGGAGTGTGATAGGCCGCCCTAAAAAGATGCGTCTTTAGGGTGCGTCTGAAGCTGAGTAAGTTGTGATTTGTCCTAACTTCTTGGGGTAGAGCGTTCCAGAGGGTTGGTGCAGCTCGGAAGAAGTCTTGGATCCGGGAGTGGGAGGTTCGAATTAGTGTGGATGTTAGTCGAAAGTCGCTTGCAGAGCGTAGAGAACGGGTGGACTGATAGACAGAGAGGAGGGTGGAGATGTAGGGGGGTGCTGCACTGTGGAGAGCTTTGTGGGCGAGAACAAGCAGTTTGAATTGGATCCTATGATATATGGGCAGCCAGTGCAATGACTGGCATAGAGCACAGGCATCCGAGTAGCGGTTAGCCAGATAGGTGACCCTGGCTGCTGCATTAAGGATTGACTGTAGAGGAGAGAGTCTAGTTAGGGGGAGACCAATTAATAGAGAGTTACAGTAGTCCAAGCGAGAGTGGATCAGGGCCATGGTGAGGGTTTTTGTCGTTTCCATTGTGAGAAAGGGGCGGATTCTAGAGATGTTCTTGAGGTGCAAGCGGCAGGTGCGGGCAAGAGATTGTATGTGGGAGGTGAAGGAGAGATCAGTGTCAAGTATAACCCCCAGGCAGCGGGCTTGCGGCCTAGGACTTATCGTTGTGCCACACACAGAGAGGGAGATGTCAGGTTGAGGAAAGTTGGAAGATGGAGGGAAAAGAAGAAGTTCAGTTTTGGAAAGGTTAAGTTTCAGATAGAGAGCAGACATGACATTGCAAACTGCAGTCAGGCAGTCATTGGTGTTCTGTAGTACAGCGGGGGTGAGCTCAGGGGAGGAGGTGTATAGCTGTGTGTCATCAGCATAAAGATGGTACTGAAAGCCAAATCTGCTGATGGTCTGACCAATTGGGGCAGTGTAGAGGGAGAAAAGAAGAGGGCCAAGGACTGAACCTTGAGGGACCCCAACAGTGAGAGGAAGAGGAGAAGATGTGGAGCCAGCAAATGATACACTGAATGAGCGGCCAGAAAGATAGGAAGAGAACCAGGAAAGAACAGTGTCCTTTAGGCCGATAGAGTGGAGCATAGAGAGAAGGAGATGGTGGTCAACAGTGTCAAAGGCAGCAGAAAGGTCAAGAAGAATAAGCAGAGAGTGGTCACCGTTACGTTTTGCTGTCAATAGGTCATTGGTCACTTTGACAAGGGCAGTTTCTGTTGAGTGTAAAGGGCGGAAGCCAGACTGTAAAGGATCTAGAAGAGAGTGAGAGGAGAGGTAGCGGGTGAGGCGAGAGTAGACCAGGCGCTCCAAGAGTTTAGAGATGAAGGAGAGATTGGAGACTGGTCTGTAGTTGCTTGTGCAGGACGGATCGAGAGAAGGTTTTTTTAATAATGGAGTAATGATAGAGTTTGAGGGAGGAGGGGAAGATACCCGAAGAGAGAGAGAGATTGAAGATTTTAGTTAGGTGAGTGGCGACAACCGGAGAGAGGGACTGGAGTAGAGGTGTGGGGAAGGGATCAGTAGGGCAAGTTGTAGGACGAGAGGAGGATAGGAGCCTGGAGACTTCCTCCTCTGTGACTGGGTCAAATGTGGAAAGTGAGCTGGATGGAATATGGGGAGGGATGGGATTCACAGGGCTTGGTGGCTGGGAGCTGATCTCTTGGCGGATGTTTTCTATTTTCTCTGTGAAATACGAGGCCAGGTCATCAGCATGAAGGGCTGTGACAGGGGTCTGTACTTTGGGACTGAGGAGGGAGTGAAAGGTGTCAAAGAGTTTTTTTGGATTGTTGGCAAGTGAGGAAACAAGGTTGGTGAAGTAGGTCTGTTTGGCGAGGTGAAGGGAATAGTTATAGGTCCTTAACATGAACTTGTAGTGGATGAAGTTTTCTGGTGTGCGGGTTTTCCTCCATAGGCGTTCGGCGCTCCTGGAGCATCGCTGGAGAAATCGAGTTTGTGATGTGAGCCAGGGCTGTTTTACTCTGTGTTTGGTCTTTCTGAGGGTGAGGGGCGCTACTTGGTCTAGCGTAGTCCTGAGTGTGTCATTGTAGTGCTTTACAGCCAGATCAGGACAGGAAAGTGAGGATATAGGGGACAGTGATGTGTGTAAAGAGTCTGAAAGGGTCTGAGAATCGTTGGCCTGTAGGTTTCTGAATGTGTGATTGGTGGGAGTGTGCTGGGGCGGACGAGGGTTTGTGAGCTTGAAGGAGAGGATGTTGTGGTCAGAGAGTGGAAGAGGTGAGTTGTCAAAGTCAGAGATTGAGCAGAGGCGGATAAAGACCAGGTCAAGGGTGTTACCACTTGTGTTAGCTCGAAGGCTACTTCCAACTGCTTCTCCACTCACAGCCAGATTCAACTCTCTACACTCTTCACCTCCCCTCCCTGACCCCCCAGATGGGCAACTCTATTCCACTCAAGCCGTCCACTGGTGTGTCAGGTGGGTGTGGTGCAGGGTGTCTCTAGGATTTGATTTGTTGTTGCAGGCAACACCACTTAAGTAGGGACCTGAAACCAAGAGGGAGGCGGAATACTGCACGGAAGGGCAGCTTGTGCAGTACCCTGTGACGACCTGATAGTCCAGGGGTGTCACACCAGCATCCTCCATTATTCCTCTATGCCACACAACTATTGGGTACCTAAGCTAAACATGTAGCAGGAAGTGTCCTTCTATGCCCTGGAGAAGTTGGCATGTGTGGCACCCTGGACAAGCCAGGTCGTCACAGAACTACACCAACACACCCCACACCCCGGCTAGGCACACCGAAGCCAAACACAAAATCCTTGTTGCTTTCCTCCAGGGGCTGATGTCCACACCAGGGGGTGGGCCAGGTGGTTTGTCCCGCCCACCGAGGAGTTCGCGGTCCTGGAGGCGGGAAAAGGAGGGAGTTCAGTTTTGAAGTTTGAGAAGTGAGGAAGTAAAGTGGTAGAGGAGCAGTGTGAAGGCGTCCGGGTGTGTGGCCCGGACGGAACAGCAAGGTTGGCAGACGGTGGTGACCGTCTGCAGGAGAGGCTAATTGGAGCAAACCGTAAGGACAGTGGACGGGCGGTGGCTCGGCGGTACCGGATCGGAGAGTAAAGAGAAGCCAGCACCATCCGGCAGGGCTTACGGACCCCGACCAGGCTAGGAGTCGCCGTAAAACTGGTCAAATCCGTTAGCGAAGGGAACCTCCGGGGTTTCCCAGCAGTCAAGACCCGATTGAAGGCAACAGCTCACACCGTAGAGGGAAACACAGTCACCGCCAAGGCTACAGTTCCCAGGGCCAGAGCCTGCGGGCAAAAGGGGCTCCTTCAGCATCCATCCAAGCTGGGGAGCGGGTTACCGGTGGGAAGCCATTGGAACCGTAACACAACACAGGTGCAGGGAAAGGCAGTCCCCATCAACCTGCCGGGAGGAGAAACACTGAAGCCGTCTGTGGGACCCGTCCATCCAGCCATTTGTTTTACCGGAGACTTTGCATTCGTCATTGGCTGAGTGAGTACCACCGTGCCGTGCGGCACAGCGCTGCCCCCGCGACCCTGCACCTCACCAGGCCCCGTAACCCGCCTGCCATCCATCCCTACCTCCCTCACTGGGCCCCGGGACAACGAACCCCCCATCATCGCTCCCGGGATCCTCGTCCAGAGCAGCGGTGGTGTCACCAATCTCACCACAACCGTGGGTGGCGTCACGGACAATATCCCTAAACCAAACCACCCCCTTTCACTCACGGGCGAGGAACGCGGCTCGAGTCCCCGGGATCCGGCCCACCGCTCGAGCCACCACTGAGCAGCAGCAGCAGCAGCCGGACCCGAGCAGTGGGTGAGCGCAGCGTCCCCTCCTCTGCCCGCGACACATGTCCTGTCGCTAGTGTTTTGTCAGAGTGGCTTTTTAGTGCTGCCGTATTTTCTAGTCCTCTTACATTTTATCAACAGGGTTATCATGCGACCGACGCTCCAAATTTTTTCAGAGTTCTCAACCATAAAGTGTTCCTCACTTATACATTTTGGAGGTTCAGACGCCGGCCCTCACTCATAATTTTTAGAAGGCCAGCAGGCAGCTCTAAATTTGTTTTACAGAGCCAGCAGCTGGTCCTCACTTGTAGTTTTTGGAGGGTCCGCAGGCACTTGGCCCTCCAAAATAATTTCTTTTTGAGGGCTCGTTATTTTATTTTCAAAAATAAAACCATACAGTTTTCAGACAGGAATCCAGGAAACATGCTCACCCATGAGACGTAGCTTCCTGTTCCACTTTGCAGGGGACCGCGGACAACACTCTTCAAGCCAGAACAATGTGAATACATTTTACATATATTATGTTCTGGAGTCTTAGAAGACACCAGAGCATAATAAGAAACATTCAATTTATGGTAAATAACTTCAATGAAAATAAATTTAAATTTGCGTGATTTGTTGAAGTTGAGTTTTGCCACTTTCGATCTTGACTGGTAGATCAGAACGACTTTCTTTGAACTTTCTACCTTAGGCTCAAACTTTTGAACCTTGAACCATATATGATTCCATTTCAGATGTTGCCTCTCCTTTTCTTTTGGTCACACTTAGTGGATTGTGTGGAGAGGTGATAGAGGAATGGAGAGGCGACAAGAAGACATCACAGATCACTGCCATTTGTGCTTCTGCTGAATTAACAGTGCTACATTATGTTGTGGGAAAAGTTTTGTAGACCTTTCTTCATGTTGTGTCAGGTTCTGGTGACCCTTTGACCGGTGTATAGTCACAGTTTATGTTGTATTGATGTCCTGAATTTTTCACAGCTTCCAGTAATTGTACACCGAAGTATTCACAAAGGATGTAGTCATCACTAAGTGCAGTTATCATAAGGGGTTCAACACAACCTCCCAATTGTTCAGATCGTCTTCAGGACAAATATCACAATATCTTCATATCTTCTACCAATAATAACCAATCCTAACAGAAGAACAGTTTCATTTTTCATTGGCTGACTTGTCATGATTCCCCAAAATATTGTCCCACTAAAACAAGTGGGTAACTATTAAAACTTTGCATGGACGCCCGGTAGACTAGGTCAACGGGCCATAATATGTCTCTCTATTTCATTGCTGCCTCATGTACATTATTTACAAAGTCACAATATTCTTCTTTTGGGTTCTTGGCCATAAGTGAGAGTGAAAAATCAAAGACCCTCATGGGAACATATTGTTTTACTGAAGCTTCATATGTTTGAAGTTTGAAGATTTAGCTTCTTTGGTCTTGTTCCATTTTTTAATTCTATTAATATTAGGATCATTTTATGAATTACCTAACTGTGAGAGAGTCCTATGTGTTTCCTCTTCTCAAGTCTTCTTCCTGTGACTTCAGGCATTCTGTTGTACACACACAACTAATGGCGACATTATGCCCTCATGCCTCATCACCTAGACACACTTCTCGGCACACGTCTCTTTCTTTTCATCTTCTTCACTGGAATGTAGGCACTGAGGTCTGTGTGACTCGGAGGTGGCTTTTACGAAGTAAGCCTATGGAGTGTCAAAGTGAGACTGAGAATGATGAAACTCTATAGACTTACATTGTAAAAGATACTTCCAACTCACGCATAGAGCGCAGTATGATCCGGAGGTTTTGGAACGCCGTCAAGTGACTCTAAAGAGGTTCACAAAAATGTACTCCTGTCTAATATTCAAAAACTTTTCTGGCTAAACTGATGCCCTATTTTCGGCATAAATTATTATGCATTTGCTGGATGTGCTCAGCCATACCTCTCCCCAGGAGCCCTATGCAGATCAAGCCAATGATGCCCCCCATCTCGATGAACCCTCAGCCCGAAGTAAATGAATGGGTCAGAGACTAAGGTAACAGGACCCCTAACATCCCCGTCTCCGATGGGCCCGGTAAGGAGCTCTTGCAACCACTTCCACTAGAATTGTTACTTTTTTCACAAAAAATAACAACCATAGCAAAAAAAAGTTGTGTACTTTAGAGGTGAGTCTCAACATTGAAGTCTGCTTTCAAAGTTAGATATAGAATCACTCATTGTTTGTGGACCATTTACACAATGCCAGGGACAAATAGCGATATTCATCCATGAAATCCAATACTTTAAATATCAGACCCAGTAATGGTCAAGGAAATAATTATAGCCTAACTATAAGGGGGGCCATTTGGTTTCAATTAAGGCATCCAACTTTTGTCAGACACCCTAATGGAAATTATACAGACCCAACTATAGATAAAGTGATATGTCTGATGGGTTTTACATCCATCAAGAGACAAATACAGTTTGCAACAAAACTGATGGTGCTTCTGGTACCATTTTTATACTGATTTTGGTTTTGGTGTCGCATTCCTGTACTAATGGTGGTTCTGGTGCTGTATTCATGTTCTGTTGACTTCTTTTTTTATGTATTCATGTAGTGATGATGGTTCTGGTGCTGTATTCGTCACCAGAATCATTATCAGTACATGAATACAAAACCAAAATCCTAAATTAGTACATAAATAGCACATCAGAGCCATCAATAGTACATAAATACACAATCAGAACCATCTTCAGAAAAGGAGTATGTAACTAGAACCACCATCAGTACATGAATTCATCACCTGAACCAAAGCTAGTACATAAAGTGTCAACAGAACCTTGATCAGTATATGATTATATTACTGGAACCACCCTCAGTAAATAAATACAACATCAGTACCATCATCAGTATATGTATATGTCACTAGTACAACCATCGGTACATAAATATATCACCAAGAGTAGTACAGCAATCAATTGTAATGTCAAATCAGGCCCATATACATTTTATCTCATGAACCTATAGCTCCCAGTGTGTCTTTAACAATGGTAAAGGATGCTGGGAGTTTTTATCAGTCAGACAGCGGACCATACTAAAATGACAATACTGATGAGATGTAGTCAGTATCAAAAAGAAAACATTTACATCCAGGTACTTTATAAGTAACATCTTTTCTGAATGACAAAAATATATGAAGCAGCAATCTGAAAAGCTAAAATAGGCAAACATTGTAAACAGCCAAGAGTTTTCAGGAAGAACACAATCGGTTAAGGGTTGCATCAGCGTCCGTGTTAGGAAGCTGGCAGGAAGGCTATTGCAGGTTGTAGGTTTTCCTGCAGAGATGAGTTTTCAGGTTGCCTCTGAATCATTCAAAGGTCAATGTCAACCTCACATTTCGAGGCACTGAATTTCAGATGATGGGGGATGTTCGGGAAGATTCTTGGAGGTGAGAAACCTCAACAATGAAGAATGAAGAGAAGATGTTGTGAGGACTAGATTGTGTTTGAGGAGGTACTGGGAGATTAATTTCATGTAGAGGGGATAAAGAATATTGAGAACCTTGTAATTTATGATTAGTAATTTAAGCTGCATTTGCTGGGGAATAGAGAGCCAGAAGTGCAGGAGTTAAGGAGTAACGAAGGGAGAGGTGGATTAACCAGACAGAAAAATTAAAGGTAGATTGGAAGTAAGTGAGAGTGTGGTAGTTGAGATGCTATGGAAGGAGAATAATGCAGTAGCCAAGGAGGGAGGTGATGAGGTCATGTACTAACATTTTTGTTGATTTGGAGTTGAGGAAAGGACAAATTCTGAAATATTTTTGCCAGGGGTGTAAAGGGTTTTGTTGGGTTGTTTGCAGGACAGAACAGTCAAGGGTTTTACAGAAGCTGTGGGCTTATGATACAGGAAATAGCATGATGTCCTTTATTGTGATAGATAGATTGGGTAAAGAGTACTTTACACGCTGCGATATCGGTACCGATATCGCTAGCGTGGGTACCAGCCCCCGTCGGTTGTGCGTCATAGGCAAATCGCTGCCTGTGTCGCACAACATCGCTTACACCCGTCACACGCACTTACCTGCCTAGCGACGTCGCTGTGACCGGCGAACTGCCTCCTTTCTAAGGGGGCGGTTTGTGCAGCGTCACAGCGACGTCACTAAGAGGCCGACCAATAGTAGAGGAGGGGCTGAGATGAGCGAGACGAACATCCCACCCACCTCCTTCCTTCCTCATTGTCGGCGGGATGCATGTTCTTGTGAGTTTCCTTGTTCCTGCGGTGTCACACACAGCGATGTGTGCTGCCGCAGGAACGACAAACAACCTCGTTACTCACCAGACAACGATATTTGGTGTTTGGACGACCTCTCCAAAACCAACGATTTTTACCACTTTTGCGATCGTTGAAGGTCGCTCATACGTGTTACACGCTGTAATGTCGCTAACGACGCCAGATGTGCAACACAAACACCGTGACCCCGACAATAAATCGTTAGCGATATCGCAGCGTGTAAAGCACCCTTAAGGGAGTTGAGTGAGATGAAGGAAAGATGATGAGTTTAGTTTTCTCTACATTGAGATTTAGAAAGTGAGAAGAATAGAAGGAGGATATGGCTGATAGACAATCTGGAATTCTGGACAGTAGAGATGGGACATCTGGGCCAGAGAGATAGATCTCAGTGTCATCAGCGTATAGAAAGTACTGGAAGCTATGGGACTTTATGAGTTGTCCCAGACCGAAGGTATAGATGTTGATGAGCAGGAGTTCAAGGACAGAGCCTTTAGAGACAACAACAGAGAGAGGGAGTGGGATGAAGAGTTAGTGTGGTGATAGTAGACGCTTAATGTGCTGTTAATGAGGTATGACGATATCTAGGAAAGGGCATGATCATTGATGCCTTTGGAAGAAAGGATCTTTAATAGGAAGACATGGTCAACTGTGTAAAGGAAAAGGACAGATTTAGGAGGAGTATAGAGAATTGTCTGTTACCTTTGGCAGACAGAAGGTTGTTTGTAGCTTTAGTAAAGGTAGTTTCAGTAGAGTTTCAGTAGAGGGGTTAGGATTGAAAACAGATTGAAAGTTGTCGGAGAGTGTGTTGAGTGAGAAGTGGGAGGAAATCTCAATCTGGACAGGCTGTTCGAGGAGTTTTGAAGAAACAGGAAGTAGTGATGTGGGGCGGCAGCTGGACGTAGAGATTGCGCCAATTAACATTTCTTCAAGATGGGTGTGATGGCTGAATGTTTGAAAGAGAAAGGGAAGACATCAGAAATGAATGAAAAGTTGCAAAGATGGGTTAAGGCTGAGATAAGCATAGAGGTAAGGTTAAGTAGGAAATGGGAAGGGACATGGGAAACCATACAAGTGTGAGGTGTGACATGGATAGAAAATGTGCAAGCTTTTCTTCAGTGACAATGTCAAAGACGGCTATGGGGGAAGGGCAGTGGTCTGTTATGCAGAGAGGCTTTTGTGGTTGTGCATTAAAGCTTTCTCTGATGTGGTTGTTCTTATTTTTCAAATGTGGCAAAGGCAAAGTCTGCTTAAATGAGTTAGAAGGAAGGGAGTGTGGAACTGCATAAAAAAGTGTCTGTGTCCTGGAGTGAAAGTATGGTGGGCAGCAGTAGGGGAGTCAGACAGTGGGTGAATGTCTAGGTGTGATAGGTTTCTGTGGGGGGGGGAGGGGTAGGAGGAGAGTTGCTAATTGCTGAACTTTGGAGTCAGTTGGAGAAGACAGGAATGAGATAGTAAGATGGTCAGATAGACAGATAACTGAGTTTATGAGGTTAAATAAGGAAAATGTTTATTAATTCTTTAAGCACTAGAAGGCAGCAAGCCAATATAATTCCTGGAAAAAAAACAACCTAGAATCAGTGTCAGAAAAATGGTGTTATTCTCAAGCAAATGTACTGACATTTTGCTTTTCTTGTTCAATTTGTCTTGTGTAGGTGGCTAATAGTAGTATCAAAAATACTAAAATCCAGCAATTTAGTTTTGCCTGTCTATATCACAACCACAAACTACTTTTCTTATTTGTATAGTCAAATTTCACATCCTTATGGTCCAAACCAATACAGACGCCTTTTGAAGTTGTTGGCGTTTTGGACATTTACCTACTTGCCTACTTTGGGCAGCTCATATGAAGAGAGCAATCACTAGAGAAGGACATCATGGTTGGAAAAATAGAAGGAACAATGCGAAGAAAAAAACCAGCAACCCAATGGCTTGATACTATCAAGACAATGGCAGAGAAGACCCTGGTGGACCTATCTAAGCAGAGAAAACTATCATAACAATTTATCATAACGATGGCTGGACCAGACACTATTATTATTATTGTTTATTTTTATAGCGCCATTTATTCCATGGCGCTTTACAGTTAAAGAGGGTATACGTACAACAATCATTAACAGTACATAACAGACTGGTATAGGAGGAGAGAGGACCCTGCCCTGCGAGGGCTCACAGTCCATAGGGAATGGGTGATGGTACAATAGGTGAGGACAGAGCTGGTTGCACAGTGGTGTACTGGACTGAGGGTTATTGTAGGTTGTAGGCTTGTTGGAAGCACGCTTTACCTTTTGTGTCCCCCTATTTCCCCATAGATTGTAAGCTTTTGAGCAGGGCCTTCATTCCTACTGTAGCTGCTAAACTATGTGCTAATTTGTTTTGTTCTTGTCTGTACAAGCCCCCACCTGATTGTAAAGTGCTGCTGAACATCTTGGCGCTATAAAAAATAAACTTTATTATTATTACTAATAATCCCGGCGTTACCCGGGATAGTAACTGTCTCCTCTCTCCCAGTCTCTGTATGTGTGTCGCTGTCTGTCTGTCTCTCTGTCTGTCTCTTTCCTTGTCTGTCTGTGTCTATGTCTCTGTCTGTCTGTTTCTATCTCTCTGTCTGTATTTGTATCAGTCTATCTGTCTCCATCTCTATGTCTCTCTGTCTCTATCTCTGTGTCTGTCTCTATGTGTGTGTCTGTCTGTCTCTCTCTTTGCCCGTCTGTCTCTTTCCTCATCTGTCTCTTTCCCTGTCTGTCTCTTTCCCTGTCTGTCTCTTTCCCTGTCTGTCTCTTTCCCCGTCTGTCTCTTTGCCCATCTGTCTCTTTCCAGGGCTGTCTCTTTCCCGGGCTGTCTCTTTCCAGGGCTGTATCTTTGCCTGGCTGTTTCTTTGTCCGACTGTCTCTTTGCCTAGCTGTCTCTTTCCAGGGCTGTCTCTTTCCAGGGCTGTCTCTTTCCCCGTCTGTCTCTTTCCAGGGCTGTCTCTTTCCAGGGCTGTCTCTTTGCACGGTCTGTCTCTTTGCCCATTTGTCTCTTTGCCCGTCTGTCTCTTTGCCCGTCTGTCTCTTTCCCGGTCTGTCTCTTTGCCCGGCTGTCACTTTGCCCATCTGTCACTTTGCCCGTCTGTCACTTTGCCCGTCTGTCTCTTTGCCCGTCTGTCTCTTTCCACATCTGTCTCTGTCTCTCTATCTCTCTGTCTCTTTCCCCGTCTGTCTCTGTCTTTGTCTGTCTCTGTCTTTTTCTGTCTCTCTCTATCCGTCTCCCCACCGACATCATATTACCTCACACATAAGCTTCTTATACTAACAGTTTATTTTGTTCCTATAGCAACTACTGACAGTTGCTATTAATAGCCTGTAGCTCCCACCTCCATTCAGTTTAATGGAGGCATGTTTTTTGGAGAGTAACTGTAAAGCGCGGGGTTAAATTTTCCCATCAAAACATAGTCTATGACGTTCCCTTCGTCACATGAGGCGTGATTGTAAATGCGACGGTGCGGATTCCTTTAGCGGACATACACACATACACACAAACACTCAGCTTTATATATTAGATTACAAAACAAAATTGACATTTAACTCTACATTCACGCACATACACGGTATTTCAGCCCACTGCGATGAATGAATACATGAAGGCCCCTTTCACACATCAGTTTTTTCCAATCAGTCACAATCAGTTTTGTGACTGATGCGACGAATCTCTGTAAAAAAATGGATCTGTCGTACCACTGTTTTGATGCCAAAGGTTATTTGCTATTGAAAACCTATATCACCCCATCTTGGGGGAGAGAGAGAGAGAGAGAGAGAGAGAGGGGAGAGACATCTGAAAGACAACCATTTTCGACGGATCCGTCGAAGGACGTATGAAACGTGAGGCCATCCGTTGCAATCCGTTGATGGATCAGTTTTTTTCAAAATGCGACAGATTGTGACTGATGCCAAAAAACGGATGTGTGAAAGGGGCCGAGCTTCAATATTGCTATAAATGTTAAAAATGTAAGGTGCTGAATTAGTTTTTTTTTTAATTAAAGATCACAAAAGCCATCCAGCCACATAAAGGTGACCTCAATATGGATTGTTCCTATATATATATTTTTTTGTTGCAGTAAATATTGTGGAATATTGCCCTCCACTGCTCAGCACCCTTTTCCATCCATCTTTACCACACAAGGTTTTAATTACGTGCGATGTTCACTTTCCTCTCCTCAGTCAAATCAAGTCTAGTTTGGCACATGTAGAGGTAGTACAATAATGATCGTGACCATCAATATTTAGGATCATCTTGAAGGGGTTTTATGCTTTTGCACTTTTTGTTTATAAAAAAAAATATTTTTTTTTTCTTTTTTCTTTTCTTTTCTTTCTAAATGGGTTATGGTACACTTTTATACCTTGGATCGTTATGGATGTGGTGATAACAAATGTGCACTTTTTTGTTTATTTTAGTTGACATATAAAACTGCATTTTTAAAAAGAAGTTCATACCTTCTTTTGAAATTTTTTTTATGTATTTTCTTTTACAATATTTTCACATTTTATCCCTTTCTTGTAAGTAATATTTTCTTTTACAATTAACACCATATAGTAATTTTGGTCGACATCTTGTAGTAATGTTCCCATCCTGGTCCCCATCTTGTAGTAATGTCCCCATCCTGGTCCCCATCTTGTAGTAATGTTCCCATCCTGTTCCCCATCTTGTAGTAATGTTCCCATCCTGGTCCCCATCTTGTAGTAATGTTCCCATCCTGGTCCCCATCTTGTAGTAATGTTCCCATCCTGGTCCCCATCTTGTAGTAATGTTCCCATCCTGGTCCCCATCTTGTAGTAATGTTCCCATCCTGGTCCTCATCTTGTAGTAATGTGCCCTTCCTGGTCCCTATGTTGTAGCAATGTTCCCATTCTGGTCCACAACTTGTAGTAATGTCCCCATCCTGGTCCTCATCTTGTAGTAATGTTCCCTTCCTGGTCTCTTTTCTGCAGTAATGTCCACATCCTGGTCCCCAACTTGTAGTAATGTCCCCATTCCAGTCCTCATCTTGTAGGAATGTGCCTGTAGTAATTTCCCATTCTTCTCATCATCTTGTAGTAATGTCTCATATCCTGGTACTCATTTTGTAGTAATGACTCCATCCTGATCCTCATCTGGTAGTAATGTCCCCATCCTGGTCATCATCTTGTAGTAATGTCCCATCCTGGCCCTCATTTTAAAGTAATGTCTCTCATTCTGGTCCTCATCTTGTGATAGAGGCCAACGACAGCTGCTGGCCTCTGATTGGCTGGCGGCTGGCATTGGTATAGCTGTGCAGAGAGCTTGTCTCTGTGTGGTACTGGCAATACATTTCAATTGATTAATCTTCTCCTTTTCACATTGTGCATGTTTCGGTACACAGATGTTACCTGTGATGTCACATTTACATTTTCGCAATACTTATTCTATTCATTTTCTCTTTTTGTATACTGTATACTGTACTTACCTCCCTTGCGATCCTGTGATTTCTACTTGCACTCACTCGCCCTGCATCTGGTATCCATGGTGACATCTTGGCCTTGCTGATCTGTGCCTGCACCATGACGCGCATGATGGAGGTGGGAGTGCCTCAGTGCCAGGGGAGCAGCAAGTTCCGCATGAGTGATGATTAGTCTTATAAAGAATTAACCAGCTCTGTGACCCCCCTCTTTCATTCCTTGGAGGAATCTGTAGGCGAAACGCGTGTCAGAGTGCTTCTCTGGCTACCAGATAGGTTTCTTGCCCTTGTATACCTGCATTTACTTTGTTACTGACTCACATGATATTTTCTTTCAGCTATGCTGTGCTTTATGACTTATTCCTTGTATTCCAGCTACTTCTTACATCCCTAGAGTTATAATGGTTCATTCCTTAACCCTTGGCTATATTGATTTACATCGTAAACCATTGTCTTCCAATTTGACTTCATTTTATTTTTGTATAGGTCTGTGTCCAACATAGATCCCTTTGCCTGTATTCTCACATAAAGTTTATGGTATTCATTATCGTTTCAGAGGTTTGCTTTTCCAGCATTCATTTGAAGGAAGGTGTCGACCCCGGGCCACTCGGGCACTGCACTCCTTCGCAAAGGAGCCATTGTGCGTAGAGGGGACCTCGCGTGGGGTGAACAACACTTACTAGCTTCTTCAGGCCAGTTACGTCACTCCATTGGTGGTCATCTTCGTAGACAGTTAGTAAGACATGCAAAACCAATGCTCACTAATCAACCAGAAAGTTCACTTTATTCTTCACACCATTATTAATGACATGGCGTTCATTTACTTCCTGCCTCTCAGTGTGGGGTACCCCCTCTCAACCTGACCCCTACCGCTATATTGGATCTTGTCATCAAGCTCTGGGGTCTGTGTTTCCTTCCCCTTGGCTCCGTTCACATTGGTCCGATTATAGGCCATGGCGACCCTCTAGCTGGTCAACTCTAACCCTGCGGGAGTGAGTTGTAGCACCATGGCCACATCTTCTTAGACTTAAACCCTATTCTAGATAGGGTTCTCTCAAGACCTGCCAACTGTCCTCTTTCCCGCATCTGTCATGTTCCCTTTTAAACATCTCTTCCATTCTGCCGCTATCTAAGCCCAACCACTAGGTGGCATCTTTGGTAACAGTCCTGCTCTACTGTATTTGGAACCTGCAGCCAACTGGCAGCACAACATACTAACATATGCAATCAGTACTTAATATAACACACAGAGTACATGACATAACCGGTACAGGACAAGTCCACCTTCTGCACACCTCCCCTCTTAAATATGGTCGTCACTGAGCATAAAACATTAATACACACATACATTTATATACATGTCATATAAACATTTTAAGACGCATAATAAAACTGTTACTATTTTCTTTAGCGTCCACATAGGTTCGATCAGAAGTCAGTGTTCATTTCACTCCTCCGGGCATCGGACAAGGGTGCAACAATAAAACCAATTGTCACCTGCAAGCAAAGGTCCCTTGCCATTGGTAGCATCATCAATTCGCCCTCTATCTTCTGGCATGGTGCGCCTTTTCCTTCCTCTTACTCCCCTCTTTGTGGATACCAGTCCACTGTTGTACAACTTAGCCCAGGAGCTCCAGGTAGGAGCAAGGTCCATGGTGTAAGGGCAAGGTCCATGGGGCAAGGTCAATGTTCATGGAGCAAGGGTATAGCAGGGGCAGGCAGTCCTTCCATTACTCAGGGTTCCGCTTTCCAGCAGAGGGGGGTGCAGCATGTGCAAAACAACTAGGGGAGGTGGAAATAAACATAAACTCGTGCTGCTCTGGGCAAACTTTAAGGGAGGAATCTCTTCATTCGTCACCCCCCACGGAGCGTGAAACAGTTTCGTATGCATGGGTGTAACAAGCACAACTTTGGGGCAGTTCACAAAGTCACCTTGTCAGTTTGTTTCTTCCATACACACAATGGCTGATCCTACACCGATCCTAGCTATGTTTTTATCCTTCTGATCCCAGTGCTCCCAGTATGCTGGCAATATGGAAGCGGAATTCACGGGTTTCGAAGGTAAATGCTCGCATCACAGTCACTACATACAACCCCAGGGGGCTGACCAGTTTTAAAAACACACCTCTTAAGCTCCCGTCACACATAGCGATGTCGTTAGCGAGATCGCTGAAATGTCATAGGTTTTGTGAGGCTACAGCGACCTCACTAGTGATCTCGCTATGTGTGAAACATAGCAGCGACGGGCCCCCCACTGCGATATCACCGATCGTACCTGAATATCCTGGTTCATTTTTTGATCATTGGTGTCCCGCTGAGCAGCATGCATCGCTGTGTTTGACACCATAACAATGACGAGCAACCTCACTGGCGACTCAGAACTCAGCGATGCGGGCGTGCTTTTGCAGAATAGCTGCTGTGTGACTGGGTCCCAACGACTGCCGAGGTCGTTATTTGGATCACCGTATCGTTGCTGCGTCATTAATTAGATCTGCCTGTTTGCCAGCTCACTAGCGACCATGTAGCGACGTACCAGCGATCCTGACCAGGTCGTATCTGTCGGGATTGCTGGAATGTCGCTACGTCTAACGGGACCCTTAGAGACCTTTCTCAAAGGAACTATCTGGCCACAGCAGGTGTCCCTGTTCCACCATGGCTCACTCCATGAACACCCAGTCCTGGGTCTTGGTCTCTAAGATGTACCCGAGGCTGCACATGCGGATCAAAATAAGCCACCTCTCTGGATGTGGCTAAACTCTGGTATGTCACTGCTGGCGATTGATTTGGGTCTGCACCTCGGTTATTCCTGGCCCACTGGCACTAAGCCTTCATAAGACTGCAATCTGCCATATCGCCTACCAGTTGCTGCACCTGGGCCTGACGATCTTCTCTGTCGCTAACGGCCGATCTGGAAACCGTCGCTTCTCTCTACAATGGTGCCTCAGCCATAGTGCAGACAGTTCTCTTCCCTTGTCTCACTTGAAACGCAACATTCCTGTGCATCTGCTTCAGAAATAATGGCAACTGGTGGTCTTGGGGGAATGTCCACTTTTGGGCCCACACCCTCCAAGGTGGAGCCTCTTCTGGCTCCTCTGCCATTTTCTTCAGGCCCTTCACCCGTTCCCATCAGCTTCTTCGGGAGGACAGATTCCCTCTTTTTGGTACAGCCAACAGAACAGACACCACTAAACACAGGGCGCTTAATCTTAATCCCCAGCCATCGAGCACACAGGATCCAGCTATACGCTTTTTTTTTCGGGTGCCGAAGCACCATGCTCGAGTCGCCGCCCCGCATGTTTTGCAGCTGTTAGACAACCAATCAACATGTGAGGATTGCCTGCCATAGATAGTAATGCTGTAGCCCTTTTGGCTACTGGCATTATTGTGATTTTCCAGGCTCATCACATCATCGCGTCTTTTCTATCTGTTGCAGTTGGATGGCTTTTATAATTTTGTTTACAACTAAATCATATTAACTAAGTATCTTATATTATTTACATGTATTATTACGAATTACTTACTCATTGCGGGGTATATTTTAGTTTTATCTTCGGTTTTGTTTGTTTAATGGCCATAGTGCCAACATACTCTCTTACACATTGCACATATACCAGTTTATGTATGTTCATTTCTACATACTATAAATATAGAAATGTACAGTATATACTATATATAAATGCATATACTATATATACACTAGAGATCAAAATTAGGGAACAATGTATGATCACATGTTTTTTTTCAATTGATGACCATGCTCCGGTTTTGTGTAAGGGGTGCACCATGCCACTAGAACACTGTTTTACAAAAGATCCAAAGTTTATCAACATAAAACCTTTATTTTGCCCAAAATGTGATGATGATAATTAGAGAACAGCAATGACTGTAGAGAGAGATGATCAGTAAATGTTCTGCCGGTAACAACAGTCACAATCAGTTGGACGTGCACCGGCCGTCGCTGTGAATGACTGCAGCACATCTGCGGCCACAGGACATCACTAGTCTCTCACACTGCTCTGGTGGGATTTTGGTCCACTCTTCTTCCAGTCTCGTCGACAGGACATCTCTAGTCCCTCACACTGCTCTGGTGGGATTTTGGTCCACTCTTCTTCCAGTCTCGTCGACAGGACATCACTAGTCTCTCACACTGCTCTGGTGGGATTTTGGTCCACTCTTCTTCCAGTCTCATCGACAGGACATCACTAGTCTCTCACACTGCTCTGGTGGGATTTTGGTCCACTCTTCTTCCAGTCTCGTCGACAGGACATCACTAGTCTCTCACACTGCTCTGGTTGGATTTTGGTCCACTCTTCTTCCAGTCTCGTCGACAGGACATCACTAGTCTCTCACACTGCTCTGGTGGGATTTTGGTCCACTCTTCTTCCAGTCTCGTCGACAGGACATCACTAGTCCCTCACACTGCTCTGGTGGGATTTTGGTCCACTCTTCTTCCAGTCTCGTCGACAGGACATCACTAGTCTCGCACACTGCTCTGGAGGGATTTTGGTCCACTCTTCTTCCAGTCTCTCCCACAGGACATCACTAGTCTCTCACACTGCTCTGGTGGGATTTTGGTCCACTCTTCTTCCAGTTTCGTCGACAGGACATCACTAGTCTCTCACACTGCTCTGGTGGGATTTTGGTCCACTCTTCTTCCAGTCTCTCCCACAGGACATCACTAGTCCCTCACACTGCTCTGGTGGGATTTTGGTCCACTCTTCTTCCAGTCTCGTCGACAGGACATCACTAGTCTCTCACACTGCTCTGGTGGGATTTTGGTCCACTCTTCTTCCAGTCTCTTCCACTGTCTTTGACTGTTTTAGTTTCTTGGCCATAACTTTGTCACCAAGGATTTTGTAAACATTTTCTATTAGGTTTAGATCAGGACTCGGCTGTGGCCATTTCATTGTTTCAGGATTTAGTTTCTCCATTTCTCTGTGTGACAGGGGGCATTGTCCTGCATGAAAATTGCTGCTGATTGAGTGATGAACACAAGTAAGGATTCGCGTGTTGTTGAAGAAGGTTCTGATCCACACTTGCATTACCTGTGCCATGTATGAGTGGTCCAACTTCTGCTGTAGAAAACACTCCCTAAACCATGACACTTCCTCCACCATCTTTCATTGACTTTTTAACACACTTTGGGTTCAGTCTTTCCCCAGTTTGTCGACAAACATAATGTTTCCCATCAGACCCAACTAATTAAACTTGCTTTCATCACTAAAACGAACTGTGGACACTTCTCCTCTATCCTCACAACATGCTCTCCACCAAAGGTGAGTCTAGCCTTGTGATTCTTTCTGCTAATAAGAGGTTTGGTCACTGCAGAGTTGGCTTTCAGTCCAAATGCTTTTAAACATTGTGACACTGTATGATAAGACAGATCATTACCCTGTTCAGTGCTGAACTGGCAAGCAATTCCAGCCGCAACGTGGAAACGATTACCCATGGAGATTCTCCACATTATCCTGTCCTCTGTTGCATTTGTCTTTTGAGGGTAACCAGCCTTCTTTGGGGACTTTAAAGAGTTTGTGATGTTGTAAAGATGCAATATTCTCATAATCACAGACCTGTAAAGACAAACTTTTTTGTTATGGCTGATAGGGTCACTCATTTGGTCTTCATCTAGACAACCTGCTGCTGGAGGGTTTCAGGATTTTTGGAATGGCACACCATTTTTGCAAAATCAGTGCAAAGTGGAATGTTAGGCTGCCAATTACATAGGGTTTGAAAGACAATTAAGGAGATTAGCACCAGGTGCCTGATTAACACCAATAACTGGCAGGGATCTGGAAGTGTTCTCTAATTTTGATCCATGTTCTTTTTCATTCATCTCATTATCTGCTTTACAATAAATTCAATTTATGAAATGAGCTTAAAATCCTGCGAGATTCCTCATATTATTATATAATCACATAGAAACAGAATGACCGCAACATTTAGGAAATTGCGTTTTGTGCTCTAATTTTGATCTCCAGTGTATACAGTTTACAGTATACGCATTTCTTTCGGCTATAGTTTTTTTTTGTACTTTGTTTCCTTAAAAGAAAAATTTCAAGCATTCAGAGCATCCAAGCATTGGTGGTTCAGTGGTAGAATTCTCGCCTGCCACGCGGGAGGCCCGGGTTCGATTCCCGGCCAATGCAAGATTGTATTTTTTAAATTTGAAAAAGTAGATTTTATAAAATAGTTCTTAAATATAAGCACAAGAAGATTAAGACCATTTGTAAGATATTTTACTTACTTTCACCGCAATTCACTTATTTAACACAACAAACTGCGCAAAGTCAAGTGAGTTCTTTCTAGTAATAGTGAATGTAGGATTCCCAGTTCTTAACTTTTCAACTGTAATATGTTGCAGTTTGTAGAACCAAGACTTAATGTGAAAGTTCAAAAAATGAGGATGCATAAAGATTTAAAGAGTTACAAAGTAAAGTTTTTATTACTCTAGTATTTGGATAATTAGTTTTCCTTATGAATTTAGATACCACCAGAATAATTGTTATACACTATATACTAACAATACCAAATTAACATGCGGCTTTGAGTAATACAATTTATTATACTAGAATTTGCTTTGTATTATATAATCCAGGATAAATTGTACAGATTTTTTTTTTTGCAGACACCACTTTGTGTGAGGAGCGAATCAACTCAATGCAAAATGAATTCAAGTCCAATCTTGGGATGCAAATCATCTAAAATGGAATACTCGCATCTTGCACATTTTAGCATATTGTAAAAGCCAGAAAAGGTTGACATAACATTGGGTGCAGCTGGGGAACTACTTTACCATAATTCCATAAATGCAGATGCAGGGAATGAAGCAGAGATCTAGTGGTAAATTTTAGTAGTGAGAGGACTTCAGAGCTCACAGCTTAACCACAGAGATTGAAAGAGTAAACCTTAAAACCCTGTGTAGATGATTTTTGGGTAGCCTAACCGACTTCCCCACAATACGATGCTGCTATATAATGAGGCTATTATAGTCTGTATGTAACAGGGTGCCGGGGGTGCCTCGGGGGTTGTAGTCGTGGCCCCTTTTTGTATCAGGCTAACCCCCGGCTCAGCCGTCACTATTGGGACAGGGGATTGTTTTGTGGGGCAGAGTGTGGATGAAGGAAGCACGTTGACAGACGCAGGAAGATTCTGCAGGCGGAGATCAGTTGAACCAAACGACATTTTATTGCACATAGTTTCACAACAGGCTCAATGCACGAATCTTGTAACAAGCAATCACAATTCCTGCCGGGAAAACACTGCTCCTGTCCTCTCTTCTCAGGGGACCTTGCCCGGCTACTTCTAGTCTTCTTCACCCGGGCTCCCGCTCCGGCTACCACAGATTTGACCCACACAACTCTGCTTCACCGACTAGGATGCTTTCTTTCTCCTTTCCTTTTGCTAGCTGCCACCATAGCTCCCACACTCTGCCCCCGTTGCTCTTGCTCCCCCGTCCCGGAATCAACTAACTCAAACTCAAACTTTTTCCCTTACAGCACTCTCTCCCCCTCCCCTAAGCTGCCGGCTCCTCCTCTCTCCTGCACTGTTTCTATGGGGACAGCCGTCCCACCCGGCCTCTAGGGGAAACCCACTAATACAGTGAAAACACAATTTTTCATTAACGTTAACATTAACAGCTTTATCTACCCCAGCGTGGGGTATCTTCAGGGGGGAAAACTGTGCCTCCTTGTAAGGGATCCGTCCACCCCTTACATTCCTCCCCTCTTTTTGCCTTAGCCTCCCGGCAAGGCTCGCACCTGCAAAACACAATCTTAGCAGCAAGGCAATCTTTTTATAAAACCTTAAAACTTTCATGTAAAAACACAATCACTGGCCGCACAAGTCCGACGCCCGGAGTCCCTCCAAGGGAGCTCCCGGTCTTTGTTGGCAGTTTGCCCGGAGGCCCTCAACAGGCGCTCCCGGTCTTTGCTGGTCTTCTGCCTGGAGGCTCTCACAGCACTCCCGGTCTTTGTAGGCAAGAAACAACAGACCATAAAGTCTCCATCACAATCACGGAGGGAGTCCTTGCACAGTCCGGCATAGGCTCCTTCCGGGCTCGGTAGCTTAAACATTGCTGTAACGACAAATCTTGACCGGTTCTTCCAACAATCCCGGTTCTCAACACAGTTATGTCCATCACCTCCAATCGCTGGGGTTCACATGGGGTGGTAGGCACGCAGCCATTTGGCCCGCTGGGCCTTCACGTAATCGGAGAGGGACTGGCCTGGCAAGCGGCGCAGCCTCCGGAACGGTTCATAATTAGCCGGTGTCTCCGATTCCTCTGTCTCCGGTTTTGGCCCCTCAGCTCCCGGTGGAGGTGACGGGGTAGCTGGACGGGACGGCTGTGGACTTCCAACGATGACCACCGGGTGCGTCACCATACTTTGACGAATCGCCAATACCGCCGGCGTCTCCTTTTCCGGCTCAGCTATCAGTCCTGTAATGACTTCTGGCGACACCGCCAGCGTGTTTCTCGGCCGGCAAGTCTCAGCCAGCACCGGTCTCTGTTGTGTACGTCTCCGGTACTGACATTCTTCCCATTCAATCTCTTGTTGCCACTGTGCGGCCTCTTGAGCAGTGGGCATCCGGGTCACTCCCACGGCAAATAGGCCCCGGCATCCTACTTCTCTCTGGAACTTCACTTTCTCCCCCGGGTACAGTGTATGGAGGCGTTGGGGTAACCCTTCAATGTCCAAATTGACCCGGTTATAAAAAAAGTGGTCCCTGGTCTCGTCGTCTTCAATGAACCCGTAGCCTTCGGTCTGATTGAACTTGACCACGGTGCCAACGGTACACTGCCAATCAAACTCTTCACTAAGGGGACCGGCCATCATCTCCCGGGCCACGGTCTCAGCCAGTAACCTTTCTTGCACCGGATCTGTTTCAGGCGGCGGGGACTGTCGTCGGGTCAGGGGCGCCGGCTTCACCGGCTCCCAGAAAAATCCCCACTCATCTTCCTCTAACTCCGGGGCATGTTGCTCTCCCGGGGCCGGAACTGCTGTGGGGGCTGGAGGTCCCACCTTGACTGGCGTAACCACCTCCGAACTCTGGAGGAGTGTTTCCAGGGTTTCGCTTCCCGGCTGTAGTTGCGTCTTGTAGGTGGCCCGGACTTCAGTGGATGTTTCACCGGTCACGGCGTCCCATGAAGTGACCCACGTTACTTTTGCGGGCCGCTCCGAACCTCCTGGCACAGCCGGTAGCTTAATGGTAAGTGCCTCCTCGGCTGCAGTCTACCTCGGGCGTCCTCTTCCCAGGCTGGTTGCCACCAGCGCGCCCGCTGCAGCTCGCTGCTTTATCTGGGTCTCCATCTCACTCAGAGTCAGTTGCTGAGTTGGCGTCTCCTGCAGCTCTTCCTGTAATGGCGCCGGGGACGGTGGAGATGCTGGGGAAGGTGGAGGCGGGCCTTCTTTTCCCGCTCTTGTATACACTCCACCCCCAGTCTCGCACATCAAGTCGACCCAGCATAGGCGACACTTCTTTTTTTCTGTAACGCCGCCCTCTTCACATGTCTTCAGCAACATCTTGGAGCCAGAACCTCCCCTCTTTGGGCGGCGCACTCTGTACTTCTTTTTCTTCGCCGGCCAGCTCAGGGTTCTTCGCTTGGCGCCAATTCTTCGCGCGCTCGCTGTATTCGTGAAGACGGCGGCCATCTTAGCACCATCTTGTGCCTGGTCCAACGCCTTAGGCACCATTTGGTCTTCACCTTCAGGGATCGGGGTCCCCCGCAGATAGTCCGAATCCTGCCGACTACGCCACATGTAACGGGGTGCCGGGGGTGCCTCGGGGGTTGTAGTCGTGGCCCCTTTTTGCATCAGGCTAACCCCCGGCTCAGCCGTCACTATTGGGACAGGGGATTGTTTTGTGGGGCAGAGTGTGGATGAAGGAAGCACGTTGACAGACGCAGGAAGATTCTGCAGGCGGGCATCAGTTGAACCAAACGGCATTTTATTGCACATAGTTTCACAACAGGCTCAATGCACGAATCTTGTAACAAGCAATCACAATTCCTGCCGGGAAAACACTGCTCCTGTCCTCTCTTCTCAGGGGACCTTGCCCGGCTACTTCTAGTCTTCTTCACCCGGGCTCCCACTCCGGCTATCACAGATTTGACCCACACAACTCTGCTTCACCGACTAGGATGCTTTCTTTCTCCTTTCCTTTTGCTAGCTGCCACCATAGCTCCCACACTCTGCCCCCGTTGCTTTTGCTCCCCCGTCCCGGAATCAACTAACTCAAACTCAAACTTTTTCCCTTACAGCACTCTCTCCCCCTCCCCTAAGCTGCCGGCTCCTCCTCTCTCCTGGACTGTTTCTATGGGGACAGCCGTCCCACCCGGCCTCTAGGGGAAACCCACTAATACAGTGAAAACACAATTTATCATTAACATTAACATTAATAGCTTTATCTACCCCAGCGTGGGGTATCTTCAGTGGGGAAAACTGTGCCTCCTTGTAAGGGATCCGTCCACCCCTTACATGTATAAAAGCAGAAGCAGGGAATGAAGCAGAGATCTAGTGGTAAATTTTAGTAGTGAGAGGACTTCAGAGCTCACAGCTTAGCCACAGAGATAGCAAGGGAAAACCATAAAACCCTGTGGAAACTGTACATATAATTTTTGGGGTAGCTTGGCTGATCTTCCCACGATGCCATGCTACTATACAATCAGACTATCATAGGCCATATAAAAGCAGAAGCAGGGAATTAAGCAGTGATCTTGTGGTGAATTTGAACAGTGAAAGGACTTCAGAGCTCACAGCTAAAGCGGGCTTTACACCCTACGATATATCAAACGATATGTTGTCAGGGTCAAGTCGTAAGTGACGCACATTCGGCATCGTTAGACATATTATAACGTGTAACAAAAATGAACGACTGTGAACAAGGAAAAATACTCACCTTATCGTTCATCGTTGACATGTCGCTCATTTTCAAAAAATCGAACGTCCGGTTGTTCATTGTTCCCGAGGCAGCACACATCGCTCCGTGTGACACCCCGGGAACGATGAACACAGCTTACCTGCGTCCCACCGGCAATGCGGAAGGAAGGAGGTGGGCGGGATGTTTACGTCCCATTCATCTCCACCCCTCCGCTTCTATTGGGCGGCCGCTGTGTGACGTCGCTGTGACGCCGAACGTCCCTTCCCCTTCAGGAGGTGGATGTTCGCCGCCCACAGCGAGGTCATTTGGAAGGTAAGTGCATGTAACAGGGGGTTACGACTTTGTGCGACACGGGCAAAATATTGCCCGTGCCGCACAAACAATTGGGGCGGATGCGATCGCACATACGAAGGCGCGATTAATCGACACGTGTATAGCAGCCTTTAGCCACAGAGATTGAAAGATAAAACCATAAAATCCTGTGGAAACTGTACAGATGACCATTGGTGCTTCCCCACATTGCTATTCTGCTATATAATCAGGCTATCATAGTCTGTATAAAAGCAAAAGCAGGGAATGAAGCAGCGATCTTGTGCTGAATATTAGTATTGAAAGGACTTCACAGCTTACAGCTTAGCCACAGTGATAGAAAGAGAAAACCATAAAACCCTGTGGAAACTCTGCAGATGATTTTTGGGGTAGCTGGGCCAACTTCCCCACAATGCCATTCTGCAATATAATCAGGCTATCATAGTCTGTATAAAAGCAGAAGCAGGGAATGAAGCCGCAATATTGTGATGAATCTGCATAGTAAGAGGAAGTCAGAGCTCACCACAAAACCCTGTGGAAGCTGTACAGATAGTGTGTGACAGCAGAGTAGGAAGATTAGTAGGTGAGGAAAGAGAATAATTCAGATTAAATTGATACAGAGTTTGATAGAGGAAAAAATCAAGTCTGTGAGGCAAGGCCACCATGGAGGAACACATATTTATAAAATCACATTCGAGTTTCTACAAAGTAGCGCATTCGTAGAGCCATCATACCATGGTCAAAGGTTTCCTGAGGTCCTTAAGAGCAACATCAATGTATCAGTTGAGAATTTCTTTTCTATCCTTAAAATTTTGGTATAAACAGACTTAATACAATGTGGTCCTCTAGTGTTGGAGATTCTGGAAAAGTTCTGTTTACTTTCCTGTCCCCATAAATTAGCTGGATGACATGCTACCAGCTTTATACCCTTCTAAACCTCATAAGCTTCTTTTGATGCCTATTTCCAGCCAATAGGTTAATCCTAAAACTTCCTTCATTCTTCTCACGTTTCCTTTCCCCATTCCTTGTGTTTTGCTATAAACATGTCACTATGAGGATGTTATTCCACATTTTATTGATGCAATACATAAAGATCTCATCTACATAGTAGTAGGCCATTTATCGGATGTTTTGGGTACATGGGAGGACTGCAGAGGGGAAAATCATGCAAACATAATTTCCTTATGAAGTTCTGAAGATGATTGGCTCATTGTATCTCAATACTCATCTTGAGTAGAGTAATCAAAAATTTCTCTGATAAAGAGTTCTGTCTTCAAGACACATAAGGGTTTGTATCTCAATACCAGCCTGAGTTCATGTCTCCATTCCTGTGTCTGGGTACTAGCCTGAGTTCCTGTATCAGTTCCTCTGCGCCGGTACCAGCCTGTTTTCCTGAATCCATTCCTGTGTTCCGGTAGTGTGGAGCCCCTGAGGCTACCGTCGCCACAGAGGTACTGCACTTCAGCTGAGGTATGGTGCCCCATCCTGGGTAAGAAAGAGGCCATCTACCGTTTCACCTACCAAAAATCTGCAGACATCCAATTGTTAGCTCACACACTGGATCAGAGCCGGGGTAGGTCCCATTAATGCTCGTCGACCAGTAGTCTGGTTATGGCACTTAAGCCCCATGCACTGTCTCTAGAACTAGCCTGGGGGTGGAGATTGGTGGGTGAGGGCCCTGGGGTGAAGACCCCGGGGGTCCTGCTCGACCCTGGTGATGCTGAAGGGAGAATCTTAGGAAAAGTCTGCCAGACTCCCCTATAGTCTTGTTCCACAAGCAAAATCCCAAAGTGGAGAAATTTGGTTGCAAATGGGGTCCCGGACCCTAGACTAGGAAAGGACTTTAGGACTTTCTAGTAACACCGGAGGCCAGGGTGGCTGTACGCACCTTTGGGCCACAAGCAGCACACAAATCCCCTCAAGGGGGTCGCAGAGGATCAGGGAGCCAATCAGGCAGAAGTCCATTTAAAGGTCCGCGACTCCTGGCTCAGGGCACTGTGTGTGGATACGCAGGACCAGTGGGTTAGAGTCAGCGCAGTCGATGGACTAGGAAAGGCAAACTAAGGGTGTACTGGTACTGGGCTCAGACTTACTCGGGATCAGCAGATGCCCATCACTGGGGATCCCAACATACCATGGTGGACTAAGCTGGTTCAGTGAGTAAAAGACTGTTATTGTAAAGCCACGGTGTCGTCTCCATTCCTCCTGCGTCACAGCCTGCCATCATAAACTTTTCATATTTTCAACGGTTGCCCCGGGGGGCTGCCCCACCTGTGGGGAGCATGAACACCTTAGCTGCACTATTACCACCTGCCCCGGGGAACACACAGCGCAGCGGCGGCCCACATAGCCGCAAAATCACAGGGGGGCGTCACAAACTTTATTTAATTGAAAATAAAACTCCCATCATCCTCCCCTTTATTAGAAAAGACACTGCCAGGGTCACAACCCCTGACTATTCCGTTCCGGTACCGAGTATCGCCTAAGGCCCTGGGGCAGTGTGTCAGTACAGCCTGAGTTCTTGATTTCATTACTGTCTCCTGGTACCAGGTTGTGTTCCTGAATATGTTCCTGTGTCCTGGTACCTTCCCTTGTTCCAGAACCTGTCTCTGAATTTGTTCCTGTGATCCAGTACCTGCCTGTGTTCCTGACTTTGTGTTTCTGTCTGAAGCGGAATTTATCCTACCTGTATCAGCCATTCTGTCTGTACCTGAACCAAACGTGAACCTGTCCTGTCTGTATCAGCCATTCTGTCTGTACTTGTACCAGCATCCACCCTGCCAGTGATCCTTTTTCTGTCCCACTGTGGCTCGACCGCCATCTTGCCTTTGGGTCATCTGTGGAGAGATATCTGGCAACTACCTACAGGAAAAACAACCACCAGAGACTATAGAGAATGTAATTGCTTAGTCACCCCCTACAGGCTAAGCCTGAACTTCGTAGCCCAGTGGATCCACACCCCTTTTCTGGTTGTAACAGTCACTGCCACTTCAGTTTTAACAAAACCTCATACTCCACAATATACATCTTTGACTATGTCTTCATAATGTTTGTGTGTAATAAATTAGTTGGCTTCCAGTAGACCTCGGGAGGATATGAGGTGACATCAAAGTCTCTATAAAATTGTTAGACACACTAAATAGTGGAAAACTCGTGGAGCGCAAAGTGTGTCTATTCCATGATCACGCTTCACATCACAATAAAGAGGTGACACTATCTCCATAATTCGAGATTTCTTGTTCATTTCACACAAAGAAATTCAACTTTTCAAATTCCAAACACAGGAAGTTTTCAATGGGGTTTTCATGCATTTTGTGGATGTTTTACACACCTTACCGGATAAGATAATATGTGAAAGTGACCATTCATGAAGGGCCCTTACACATTACACTAAAGTTGTTTGGGGACTCCGATATCAGCGAGATGGCCCAAAAGTCTAATGTATAAGGGGGCCTCCTGACTCCGATATATACAATTGCTTCAGTGATTCTTACAGTTGAGCAAAAAGACCCCCCTGGTTTGACAGCCAGTCCGGTCCTCCATGGCATCCAGTCCAGGACAGTCTCCACTTCTGCAGCCGGTATCCTCAACCTGGCATGCTGGGTGACTATAGCATTTACTTGGACCTGTGGCCTAATGATATCACATGCGGCCTGGTCGGTAGGCTTCATTCAACATCATAACCTGTGTCAAGACATCGTGGAGGTCTAGTAAACACCATAGCTGCCAAGGAGTCCAGCCATTCTTCAACTTTAGTTTCCTGTCTCACCATATCCTCACGTCTCTTTATATTATACAAATGGTATGTCATATATTCAAGCAAAAGAGATGCCAAAGAACATAATTTCAACCACCATCTGGTGAATTACAACCCTCTCATATATCAGTGTTTTATAAAGGGAAAAAGTAAGCAATTTTAAGGCTGTGGCTACATGACAACTTTGGCCACGACACCTGTCATGCAACCCAAGTCTGTTAGGTGCCGCTGCTACATCGCAGTGCAAAATAAGTGAATAAGGTTCCAAGTCTTAAGCTGCCAATGACAATGGATTATTTCTACTTGCTAGTCACAGTACCTTCGGGATTAAAATTGGACCCCTTTCACTTATATTATGCTGCAATGCAGCAGTGATACGTAAAGGACTTTGGTTGCCCGACAGGTATCATGAACAAAGATGCGGTGTAGCTTCATCCTTAAGGATTTCTTTGAAGAGCATGATTTCAGGATATTCAGAACCATCAATTTTGACATTTATGGTCAAAAAGAAGTAGGCCAGATCTATTGTTATATAAAAGAGAATATTAGTAAAATTTTCTTGACAATTGAACAAGAAATTATTGGCTAATCGGTGTACATTTACCATGAAGATGAGGTGGAACATTTTTCCTAAGTTTGAAAATAAAAATTACTTCTATAAATGGACATTCAAGAAAATTCCAACCTAAAATTAAGGACCCGTAATCCTTTGATGTCTATTTGGAAATGTTGCCTGGCCTTTTGCCTTGGTCACACTTGGTGGAAGTATGGAGAGGTGTTAGAAGAATGGAGAGGTGACAACAAGCCATCACCTTGTATATGGCTTCTGCCGTTTGTCCCTCCCCTGCTAAATTGACACACTCCTCAATTATCCAATAAAAGTCCTGGGAAACGTTTTGTAGAATTTTCTTCAAGCTACGTTATATTTTGTTGACCTTGTGACCGGTTTGTAGACACAATAAGTTGGGTTGTAGTTTTCTAGGTTGCTGAGCTTCATGTTAAAGTCCATAGGACAGGCTTAAGACCACAACCCTTTGGTTCTACTGTACTGACCATCTATGTAAAATGGGTGGTTCTTGATCTTGAGATCGTCAAAAAGGCAATAAAATTATGACCATTGAATAGTGGACTTCAGCAGGAATGATTAATTTCATCCTTTATACTTCGTATAAAACGTTTGACCAGAGAGATTGTCCTTCTATTGTTTTTTTGACCATAAGTAATGTAGATGACCCCAAAAATATCATAAAAACATCTAGTAGTGGGAAAGAAGTATGCTCACTAACTCAGGATTCAGGATTGGTAGTGTTTCATAGTTATCACATTTTTTACTATTCTGGGACCAAAATATGTAATATATTATGGGATCATGGAAGAACTCAATGCAGACTTCCTTGAATTTATTTTTGGGTTGAGAGGGAGACTACATTAGATATGGAAACACGACCTGATTCATCAAAGTCTTCACGCTAGAATTTTGGTGTTAAAGGTTAGAAAAGGTACAAAATGTATTCGTAACATAGAGTTCCACCAAAATTTTGCGACTTTTGGCATTTTCACTCCGATTTCTCCCAGCTCCAATAAAATGAGCAGAGTTGGGGCGGGATGGCAGTGTGATGACCACCGATTGTCAAGTTTGCTTAGCCACAAATGTTACTTCAGCAGAGGCTAGATTATTATTGGTGACTAGGCGCACTCAACAAGGTTATTAACGTACTATTCAATTTTCAAAATCCTGGACAAGTGGACCAAAATAAACCCATGCCCCGTGATAATAATATAGTCCATGAGATGTCCAAAAAAATACAGAGGTAGAGCATATACACCCAGTATACAGGACAGGAGAAGTGGTACTGTGCAGTGTATATATACAGAATAATACAGATTCTGAAAATTACATACAATATACAAGACAGGAGAAGTAATACTGTGCAGTGTATATATACAGAATAATACAGATTCTGAAAATTACATACAATATACAGGACAGGAGAAGTGATACTGTGCAGTGTATATATACAGAATAATACAGATTCTGAAAATTACATACAGTATACAGGAAAAATGGTACTGTGCAGTGAATATATGCAATAATAATACAGGTACTGAGGATTACACCCAGTATAAAGGACAGGAGAAGTGGTACTGTGCAGTGTATATATACAGAATAATACAGGTACTGAGGATTACACCCAGTATAAAGGACAGGAGAAGTGGTACTGTGCAGTGTATATATACAGAATAATACAGACACTGAGGATTACACCCAGTATACAGGACAGGAGAAGTGGTACTGTGCAGTTTATATATACAGAATAATACAGATACTGAGGATTACACCCAGTATACAGGACAGGAGAAGTGGTACTGTGCAGTGTATATATACAGAATAATACAGATACTGAGGATTGCACCCAGTATACAGGACAGGAGAAGTGGTACTGTGCAGTGTATATATACAGAATAATACAGATACTGAGGATTACACCCAGTATACAGAACAGGAGAAGTGGTACTGTGCAGTGTATATATACAGAATAATACAGGTACTGAGGATTATACCCAGTATACAGGACAGGAGAAGTGGTACTGTGCAGTGTATATACACAGAATAATACAGATACTGAGGATTACACCCAGTATACAGGAAAGGAGAAGGGGTACTGTGCAGTGTATATATACAGAATAATACAGATACTGAGGATTACACCCAGTATAAAGGACAGGAGAAGTGGCACTGAGCAGTGTATATATACAGAATAATACAGATACTGAGGATTGCACCCAGTATACAGGACAGGAGAAGTGGTACTGTGCAGTGTATATATACAGAATAATACAGATACTGAGGATTGCACCCAGTATACAGGACAGGAGAAGTGGTACTGTGCAGTGTATATATACAGAATAATACAGATACTGAGGATTACACCCAGTATACAGAACAGGAGAAGTGGTACTGTGCAGTGTATATATACAGAATAATACAGGTACTGAGGATTATACCCAGTATACAGGACAGGAGAAGTGGTACTGTGCAGTGTATATACTCAGAATAATACAGATACTGAGGATTACACCCAGTATAAAGGACAGGAGAAGTGGTACTGGGCAGTGTATATACAGTTAGGTCCAGAAATATTTGGACAGTGACACAATTTTCGCGAGTTGGGCTCTGCATGCCACCACATTGGATTTGAAATGAAACCTCTACAACAGAATTCACGTGCAGATTGTAACGTTTAATTTGAAGGTTTGAACAAAGATATCTGATAGAAATTGTAGGAATTGTCACATTTCTTTACAAACACTCCACATTTTAGGAGGTCAAAAGTAATTGGACAAAGAAACCAAACCCAAACAAAATATTTTTATTTTCAATATTTTGTTGCGAATCCTTTGGAGGCAATCACTGCCTTAAGTCTGGAACCCATGGACATCACCAAACGCTGGGTTTCCTCCTTCTTAATGCTTTGCCAGGCCTTTACAGCCGCAGCCTTCAGGTCTTGCTTGTTTGTGGGTCTTTCCGTCTTAAGTCTGGATTTGAGCAAGTGAAATGCATGCTCAATTGGGTTAAGATCTGGTGATTGACTTGGCCATTGCAGAAGGTTCCACTTTTTTGCACTCATGAACTCCTGGGTAGCTTTGGCTGTATGCTTGGGGTCATTGTCCATCTGTACTATGAAGCGCCGTCCGATCAACTTTGCGGCATTTGGCTGAATCTGGGCTGAAAGTATATCCCGGTACACTTCAGAATTCATCCGGCTACTCTTGTCTGCTGTTATGTCATCAATAAACACAAGTGACCCAGTGCCATTGAAAGCCATGCATGCCCATGCCATCACGTTGCCTCCACCATGTTTTACAGAGGATGTGGTGTGCCTTGGATCATGTGCCGTTCCCTTTCTTCTCCAGTCTTTTTTCTTCCCATCATTCTGGTACAGGTTGATCTTGGTCTCATCTGTCCATAGAATACTTTTCCAGAACTGAGCTGGCTTCATGAGGTGTTTTTCAGCAAATTTAACTCTGGCCTGTCTATTTTTGGAATTGATGAATGGTTTGCATCTAGATGTGAACCCTTTGTATTTACTTTCATGGAGTCTTCTCTTTACTGTTGACTTAGAGACAGATACACCTACTTCACTGAGAGTGTTCTGGACTTCAGTTGATGTTGTGAACGGGTTCTTCTTCACCAAAGAAAGTATGCGGCGATCATCCACCACTGTTGTCATCCGTGGACGCCCAGGCCTTTTTGAGTTCCCAAGCTCACCAGTCAATTCCTTTTTTCTCAGAATGTACCCGACTGTTGATTTTGCTACTCCAAGCATGTCTGCTATCTCTCTGATGGATTTTTTCTTTTTTTTCAGCCTCAGGATGTTCTGCTTCACCTCAATTGAGAGATCCTCAGACCGCATGTTGTCTGGTCACAGCAAAAGCTTCCAAATGCAAAACCACACACCTGTAATCAACCCCAGACCTTTTAACTACTTCACTGATTACAGGTTAACGAGGGAGACGCCATCAGAGTTAATTACAACCCTTAGAGTTCCTTGTCCAATTACTTTTGGTCCCTTGAAAAAGAGGAGGCTATGCATTGCAGAGCTATGATTCCTAAACCCTTTCTCTGATTTGGATGTGAAAACTCTCATATTGCAGCTGGGAGTGTGCACTTTCAGCCCCTATTATATATATAATTGTATTTCTGAACATGTTTTTGTAAACAGCTAAAATAACAAAACTTGTGTCACTGTCCAAATATTTCTGGCCCTGACTGTATACAGAATAATACAGATACTGAGGATTACACCCAGTATACAGGACAGGAGAAGTGGTACTGTGCAGTGTATATATACAGAATAATACAGATACTGAGGATTACACCAGTATACAGGACAGGAGAAGTGGTACTGTGCAGTGTATATATACAGAATAATACAGATACTGAGGATTACACCCAGTATAAAGGACAGGAGAAGTGGTACTGTGCAGTGTATATATATACAGAATAATACAGATACTGATGATTACACCCAGTATACAGGACAGGAGAAGTGGCACTGTGCAGTGTATATATATACACAGAATAATACACATACTGAGGATTACACCCAGTATACAGGACAGGAGAAGTGGTACTGTGCAGTGTATATATATATATAGAATAATACAGATACTGAGGATTACACCCAGTATACAGGACAGGAGAAGTGGTACTGTGCAGTGTATATATACAGAATAACACAGGTACTGAGGATTATACCCAGTATACAGGACAGGAGAAGTGGTACTGTGCAGTGTATATACACAGAACAATACAGATACTGAGGATTACACCAAGTATACAGGACAGAAGAAGGGGTACTGTGCAGTGTATATATACAGAATAATACAGATACTGAGGATTACACCCAGTATACAGGACAGGAGAAGTGGTACTGGGCAGTGTATATATACAGAATAATACAGATACTGAGGATTACACCCAGTATACAGGACAGGAGAAGTGGTACTGTGCAGTGTATATATACAGAATAATACAAATACTGAGGATTACACCCAGTATACAGGACAGGAGAAGTGGTACTGTGCAGTGTATATATACAGAATAATACAGATACTGAGGATTACACCCAGTATACAGGACAGGAGAAGTGGTACTGTGCAGTGTATATATACAGAATAATACAGATACTGAGGATTACACCCAGTATACAGGACAGGAGAAGTGGTACTGTGCAGTGTATATATACAGAATAATACAGATACTAAGGATTACACCCAGTATACAGGACAGGAGAAGTGGTACTGTGCAGTGAATATATGCAATAATAATATAGATACTGAGGATTACACCCAGCATACAAGAAAGGAGAAGTGGTACTGTGCAGTGTATATATACAGAATAATAGAGATACTGAGGATTACACCAGTATACAGGACAGGAGAAGTGGTACTGTGCAGTGTATATATACAGAATAATACAGATACTGAGGATTACACCCAGTATAAAGGACAGGAGAAGTGGTACTGTGCAGTGTATACATACAGAATAATACAGATACTGATGATTACACTCAGTATACAGGACAGGAGAAGTGGTACTGAGCAGTGTATATATACAGAATAATACAGATACTGAGAATTACACCCAGTATACAGGACAGGAGAAGTGGTACTGTGCAGTGTATATATACAGAATAATACAGATACAGAGGATTACACCCAGTATACAGGACAGGAGAAGTGGCACTGTGCAGTGTATATATATAGAATAATACAGATACTGAGGATTACACCCAGCAGACAGGACAGGAGAAGTAATACTGTGCAGTGTATATACACAGAATAATACAGATACTGAGGATTACACCCAGTATACAGGACAGGAGAAGTGGTACTGTGCAGCGTATATACACAGAATAATACAGATACTGAGGATTACACCCATTATACAGGACAGGAGAGGTGGTACTGTGCAGTGTATATATACAGAATAATACAGATAGTGAGGATTACACTCAGTATACAGGACAGAAGAAGTGGTACTGTGCAGTGTATATATACAGAATAATACAGATAATACAGATACTGAGGATTACACCCAGCATACAGGACAGGAGAAGTGGTACTGTGCTGTGTATATATACAGAATAATACAGATACTGAGGATTACACCCAATATACAGGACAGGAGAAGTGGTACTATGCAGTGTATATATACAGAATAATACAGATACTGAGGATTACACCCAGTATACAGGACAGGAGAAGTGGTACTGTGCAGTGTATATATACAGAATAATACAGATACAGAGGATTACACCCAGTATACAGGACAGGAGAAGTGGCACTGTGCAGTGTATATATATAGAATAATACAGATACTGAGGATTACACCCAGCATACAGGACAGGAGAAGTAATACTGTGCAGTGTATATACACAGAATAATACAGATACTGAGGATTACACCCAGTATACAGGACAGGAGAAGTGGTACTGTGCAGCGTATATACACAGAATAATACAGATACTGAGGATTACATCCATTATACAGGACAGGAGAGGTGGTACTGTGCAGTGTATATATACAGAATAATACAGATAGTGAGGATTACACTCAGTATACAGGACAGAAGAAGTGGTACTGTGCAGTGTATATATACAGAATAATACAGATAATACAGATACTGAGGATTACACCCAGCATACAGGACAGGAGAAGTGGTACTGTGCTGTGTATATATACAGAATAATAGAGATACTGAGGATTACACCCAATATACAGGACAGGAGAAGTGGCACTGTGCAGTGTATATATACACAGAATAATACAGATACTGAGGATTACACCCAGTATACAGGACAGGAGAAGTGGTACTGGGCAGTGTATATATACAGAATAATACAGATACTGAGGATTACACCCAGTATACAGGACAGGAGAAGTGGTACTGTGCAGTGTATATATACAGAATAATACAAATACTGAGGATTACACCCAGTATACAGGACAGGAGAAGTGGTACTGTGCAGTGTATATATACAGAATAATACAGATACTGAGGATTACACCCAGTATACAGGACAGGAGAAGTGGTACTGTGCAGTGTATATATACAGAATAATACAGATACTGAGGATTACACCCAGTATACAGGACAGGAGAAGTGGTACTGTGCAGTGTATATATACAGAATAATACAGATACTAAGGATTACACCCAGTATACAGGACAGGATTAGTGGTACTGTGCAGTGAATATATGCAATAATAATATAGATACTGAGGATTACACCCAGCATACAAGAAAGGAGAAGTGGTACTGTGCAGTGTATATATACAGAATAATAGAGATACTGAGGATTACACCAGTATACAGGACAGGAGAAGTGGTACTGTGCAGTGTATGTATACAGAATAATACAGATACTGAGGATTACACCCAGTATAAAGGACAGGAGAAGTGGTACTGTGCAGTGTATACATACAGAATAATACAGATACTGATGATTACACCCAGTATACAGGACAGGAGAAGTGGTACTGAGCAGTGTATATATACAGAATAATACAGATACTGAGAATTACACCCAGTATACAGGACAGGAGAAGTGGTACTGTGCAGTGTATATATACAGAATATTACAGATACAGAGGATTACACCCAGTATACAGGACAGGAAAAGTGGCACTGTGCAGTGTATATATATAGAATAATACAGATACTGAGGATTAAACCCAGCAGACAGGACAGGAGAAGTAATACTGTGCAGTGTATATACACAGAATAATACAGATACTGAGGATTACACCCAGTATATAGGACAGGAGAAGTGGTACTGTGCAGCGTATATACACAGAATAATACAGATACTGAGGATTACACCCATTATACAGGACAGGAGAGGTGGTACTGTGCAGTGTATATATACAGAATAATACAGATAGTGAGGATTACACTCAGTATACAGGACAGAAGAAGTGGTACTGTGCAGTGTATATATACAGAATAATACAGATAATACAGATACTGAGGATTACACCCAGCATACAGGACAGGAGAAGTGGTACTGTGCTGTGTATATATACAGAATAATACAGATACTGAGGATTACACCCAATATACAGGACAGGAGAAGTGGTACTATGCAGTGTATATATACAGAATAATACAGATACTGAGGATTACACCCAGTATACAGGACAGGAGAAGTGGTACTGTGCAGTGTATATATATAGAATAATACAGATACTGAGGATTACACCCAGCATACAGGACAGGAGAAGTAATACTGTGCAGTGTATATACACAGAATAATACAGATACTGAGGATTACACCCAGTATACAGGACAGGAGAAGTGGTACTGTGCAGCGTATATACACAGAATAATACAGATACTGAGGATTACACCCATTATACAGGACAGGAGAGGTGGTACTGTGCAGTGTATATATACAGAATAATACAGATAGTGAGGATTACACTCAGTATACAGGACAGAAGAAGTGGTACTGTGCAGTGTATATATACAGAATAATACAGATAATACAGATACTGAGGATTACACCCAGCATGCAGGACAGGAGAAGTGGTACTGTGCTGTGTATATATACAGAATAATACAGATACTGAGGATTACACCCAATATACAGGACAGGAGAAGTGGTACTATGCAGTGTATATATACAGAATAATACAGATACTGAGGATTACACCCAGTATACAGGACAGGAGAAGTGGTACTGTGCAGTGTATTTATACAGAATAATACAGATACAGAGGATTACACCCAGTATACAGGACAGGAGAAGTGGCACTGTGCAGTGTATATATATAGAATAATACAGATACTGAGGATTACACCCAGCATACAGGACAGGAGAAGTAATACTGTGCAGTGTATATACACAGAATAATACAGATACTGAGGATTATACCCAGTATACAGGACAGGAGAAGTGGTACTGTGCAGCGTATATACACAGAATAATACAGATACTGAGGATTACACCCATTATACAGGACAGGAGAGGTGGTACTGTGCAGTGTATATATACAGAATAATACAGATAGTGAGGATTACACTCAGTATACAGGACAGAAGAAGTGGTACTGTGCAGTGTATATATACAGAATAATACAGATAATACAGATACTGAGGATTACACCCAGCATACAGGACAGGAGAAGTGGTACTGTGCTGTGTATATATACAGAATAATAGAGATACTGAGGATTACACCCAATATACAGGACAGGAGAAGTGGCACTGTGCAGTGTATATATACACAGAATAATACAGATACTGAGGATTACACCCAGTATACAGGACAGGAGAAGTGGTACTGTGCAGTGTATATATACAGAATAATACATATACTGAGGATTACACCCAGCATACAGGACAGGAGAAATGGTACTATGCAGTGTTTATATACAGAATAATACAGATACTGAGGATTATACTCAGTATACAGGACAGGGGAAGTGGTACTGTGCAGTGTATATATACAGAATAATACAGATAATGAGGATTACACCCAGTATACAGGACAGGAGAAGTGGTACTATGCAGTGTATATATACAGAATAATACAGGTACTGAGGATTACACCCAGTATACAGGACAGGAGAAGTGGTACTGTGCAGTGTATATATACAAAATAATACAGATACTGAGGATTACACCCAGTATACAGGACAGGAGAAGTGGCACTGTGCAGTGTATATATACACAGAATAATACAGATACTGAGGATTACACCCAGTATACAGGACAGGAGAAGTGGTACTGTGCAGTGTATATATACAGAATAATACTGATACTGAGGATTACACCCAGTATACAGGACAGGAGAAGTGGTACTATGCAGTGTATATATACAGAATAATACAGATACTGAGGATAACACTCAGTATACAGGACAGGGGAAGTGGTACTGTGCAGTGTATATATACAGAATGATACAGATACTGAGGATTACACCCAGTATACAGGACAGGAGAAGTGGCACTGTGCAGTGTATATATACAGAATAATACAGATACTGAAGATCACACCCAGTATACAGGACAGGGGAAGTGGTACTGTGCAGTGTATATATACAGAATAATACAGACACTGAGGATTACACCCAGTATACAGGACAGGAGAAGTGGTACTGTGCAGTGTATATATACAGAATAATACAGATACTATGGATTACACCCAGTATACAGGACAGGAGAAGTGGCACTGTGCAGTGTATATATACAGAATAATACAGGTACTGAGGATTACACCCAGTATACAGGACAGGAGAAGTGGTATTGTGCAGTGTATATATACAGAATAATGCAGATACTGAGGATTACACCCAATATACAGGACAGGAGAAGTGGTACTGTGCAGTGTATATATACAGGATATTACAGATACTGAGGATTACACCCAGTATACAGGACAGTAAAAGTGGTACTGTGCAATGTATATATACAGAATAATACAGATACTGAGGATTACACCCAGTATACAGGACAGGGGAAGTGGTACTGTGCAGTGTATATATACAGAATAATACAGATACTGAGGATTACACCCAGTATACAGGACAGGAGAAGTGGTACTGTGCAGTGTATATATACAGAATAATACAGATACTGAGGATTACACCCAGTATACAGGACAGGAGAAGTGGTACTGTGCAGTGTATATATACAGAATAATACAGATACTGAGGATTACACCCAGTATACAGGACAGGAGAAGCGGTACTGTGCAGTGTATATATACAGAATAATACAGATACTGAGGATTACACCCAGTATACAGGACAAGAGAAGTGGCACTGTGCAGTGTATATATACAGAATAATACAAATACTGAGGATTGCACCCAGTATACAGGACAGGAGAAGTGGTACTGTGCTGTGTATATATACAGAATAATACAGGTACTAAGGATTACACCCATTATACAGGACAGGAAAAGTGGTACTGTGCAGTGTGTATATATATATATGCATACAGAATAATACAGGTACTGAGGATTACACCCAGTATACAGGACAGGAGAAGTGGTACTGTGCAGTGTATATATATATATAGAATAATACAGATACTGAGGATTACACCAGTATACAGGACAGGAGAAGTGGTACTGTGCAGTGTATATATACAGAATAATACAGATACTGAGGTTTACACCCAGTATACAGGACAGGAGAAGTGGTACTGTGCAGTGAATATATGCAATAATAATATAGATACTGAGGATTACACCCAGCATACAAGAAAGGAGAAGTGGTACTGTGCAGTGTGTATATACAGAATAATACAGATACTGAGGATTACACCCAGTATAAAGGACAGGAGAAGTGGTACTGTGCAGTGTATACATACAGAATAATACAGATACTGATGATTACACCCAGTATACAGGACAGGAGAAGTGGTACTGAGCAGTGTATATATACAGAATAATACAGATACTGAGGATTACACCCAGTATACAGGACAGGAGAAGTGGTACTGTGCAGTGTATATATACAGAATAATACAGATACAGAGCATTACACCCAGTATACAGGACAGGAGAAGTGGCACTGTGCAGTGTATATATATAGAATAATACAGATACTGAGGATTACACCCAGCATACAGGACAGGGGAAGTAATACTGTGCAGTGTATATACACAGAATAATAGAGATACTGAGGATTACACCCAGTATACAGGACAGGAGAAGTGGTACTGTGCAGCGTATATACACAGAATAATACAGATACTGAGGATTACACCCAGCATACAGGACAGGAGAAGTGGTACTGTGCTGTGTATATATACAGAATTATACAGATACTGAGGATTACACCCAATATACAGGACAGGAGAAGTGGTACTATGCAGTGTATATATACAGAATAATACAGATACTGAGGATTACACCCAGTATACAGGACAGGAGAAGTGGTACTGTGCAGTGTATATATACAGAATAATACAGATACAGAGGATTACACCCAGTATACAGGACAGGAGGAGTGGCACTGTGCAGTGTATATATATAGAATAATACAGATACTGAGGATTACACCCAGCATACAGGACAGGAGAAGTAATACTGTGCAGTGTATATACACAGAATAATACAGATACTGAGGATTATACCCAGTATACAGGACTGGAGAAGTGGTACTGTGCAGCGTATATACACAGAATAATACAGATACTGAGGATTATACCCATTATAGAGGACAGGATAGGTGGTACTGTGCAGTGTATATATACAGAATAATACAGATAGTGAGGATTACACTCAGTATACAGGACAGAAGAAGTGGTACTGTGCAGTGTATATATACAGAATAATACAGATAATACAGATACTGAGGATTACACCCAGCATACAGGACAGGAGAAGTGGTACTGTGCTGTGTATATATACAGAATAATAGAGATACTGAGGATTACACCCAATATACAGGACAGGAGAAGTGGCACTGTGCAGTGTATATATACACAGAATAATACAGATACTGAGGATTACACCCAGTATACAGGACAGGAGAAGTGGTACTGTGCAGTGTATATATACAGAATAATACATATACTGAGGATTACACCCAGCATACAGGACAGGAGAAATGGTACTATGCAGTGTTTATATACAGAATAATACAGATACTGAGGATTATACTCAGTATACAGGACAGGGGAAGTGGTACTGTGCAGTGTTTATATACAGAATAATACAGATAATGAGGATTACACCCAGTATACAGGACAGGAGAAGTGGTACTATGCAGTGTATATATACAGAATAATACAGATACTGAGGATTACACCCAGTATACAGGACAGGAGAAGTGGCACTGTGCAGTGTATATATACACAGAATAATACAGATACTGAGGATTACACCCAGTATACAGGACAGGAGAAGTGGTACTGTGCAGTGTATATATACAGAATAATACTGATACTGAGGATTACACCCAGTATACAGGACAGGAGAAGTGGCACTGTGCAGAGTATATATACAGAATAATACAGATACTGAAGATCACACCCAGTATACAGGACAGGAGAAGTGGTACTGTGCAGTGTATATATACAGAATAATACAGACACTGAGGATTACACCCAGTATACAGGACAGGAGAAGTGGTACTGTGCAGTGTATATATACAGAATAATACAGATACTGAGGATTACACCCATTGTACAGGACAGGAGAAGTGGCACTGTGCAGTGTATATATACAGAATAATACAGGTACTGAGGATTACACCCAGTATACAGGACAGGAGAAGTGGTATTGTGCAGTGTTTATATACAGAATAATGCAGATACTGAGGATTACACCCAATATACAGGACAGGAGAAGTGGTACTGTGCAGTGTATATATACAGGATAATACAGATACTGAGGATTACACCCAGTATACATGACAGTAAAAGTGGTACTGTGCAATGTATATATACAGAATAATACAGATACTGAGGATTACACCCAATATACAGGACAGGAGAAGTGGTACTGTGCAGTGTATATATACAGAATAATACAGATACTGAGGATTACACCCAGTATACAGGACAGGGGAAGTGGTACTGTGCAGTGTATATATACAGAATAATACAGATACTGAGGATTACACCCAGTATACAGGACAGGAGAAGTGGTACTGTGCAGTGTATATATACAGAATAATACAGATACTGAGGATTACACCCAGTATACAGGACAGGAGAAGTGGTACTGTGCAGTGTATATATACAGAATAATACAGATACTGAGGATTACACCCAGTATACAGGACAGGAGAAGCGGTACTGTGCAGTGTATATATACAGAATAATACAGATACTGAGGATTACACCCAGTATACAGGACAAGAGAAGTGGCACTGTGCAGTGTATATATACAGAATAATACAAATACTGAGGATTGCACCCAGTATACAGGACAGGAGAAGTGGTACTGTGCTGTGTATATATATATATGCATACAGAATAATACAGGTACTAAGGATTACACCCATTATACAGGACAGGAAAAGTGGTACTGTGCAGTGTGTATATATATATGCATACAGAATAATACAGGTACTGAGGATTACACCCAGTATACAGGACAGGAGAAGTGGTACTGTGCAGTGTAAATATACAGAATAATACAGATACTGAGGATTACACCAGTATACAGGACAGGAGAAGTGGTACTGTGCAGTATATATATATATATATATATATATATATATATATATATATATATGTGTACAGAATAATACAGGTACTGAGGATTACACCCTGTATACAGGACAGGAGAAGTGGTACTGTGCAGTGTATATATATATAGAATAATACAGATACTGAGGATTACACCAGTATACAGGACAGGAGAAGTGGTACTGTGCAGTGTATATATACAGAATAATACAGATACTGAGGTTTACACCCAGTATACAGGACAGGAGAAGTGGTACTGTGCAGTGTATATATACAGAATAATACAGATACTGAAGATTACACCCAATATACAGGACAGGAGAAGTGGTACTGTGCAGTGTATATATATATAAATATATATATATACAGAATATTACAGATACTGAGGATTATACCAGTATACAGGACAGGAGAAATGGTACTGGGCATTGTGTACATACAGAATAATACAGATACTGAGGATTACACCAGTATACAGGACAGGAGAAATGGTACTGTGCATTGTATACATACAGAATAATACAGATACTGAGGATTACACCAGTATACAGGACAGGAGAAGTGGTACTGTGCAGTGTATATATAAAGAATAATACAGATACTGAGGATTACACCCAGTATACAGGACAGGAGAAGTGGTACTGTGCAGTGTGTATATATATATGCATACAGAATAATACAGGTACTGAGGATTACACCCAGTATACAGGACAGGAGAAGTGGTACTGTGCAGTGTATATAAACAGAATAATACAGATACTGAGGATTACACCAGTATACAGGACAGGAGAAGTGGTACTGTGCAGTGTATATATACAGAATAATACAGATACTGAGGATTACACCCAGTATACAGTACAGGAGAAGTGGTACTGTGCAGTGTGTATGTATATATATATATATATATATATATATACACAGAATAATACAGGTACTGAGGATTACACCCAGTATACAGAACAGGAGAAGTGGTACTGTGCAGTGTATATATACAGAATAATACAGATACTGAGGATTACACCAGTATACAGGACAGGAGAAGTGGTACTGTGCAGTGTATATATACAGAATAATACAGATACTGAGGATTACACCCAGTATACAGTACAGGAGAAGTGGTACTGTGCAGTGTGTATATATATATATATATATATATATATATATATATATATATATATATATATATATATATATACAGAATAGCACAGATACTGAGGATTACACCAGTATACAGGACAGGAGAAATGGTACTGTGCATTGTGTACATACAGAATAATACAGATACTGAGGATTACACCAGTATACAGGACAGGAGAAATGGTACTGTGCATTGTATACATACAGAATAATACAGATACTGAGGATTACACCAGTATACAGGACAGGAGAATTGGTACTGTGCAGTGTATATATACAGAATAATACAGATACTGAGGATTACACCCAGTATACAGGACAGGAGAAGTGGTACTGTGCAGTGTATATATACAGAATAATACAGATACTGAGGATTACATCCAGTATACAGGGCAGGAGAAGTGGTACTGTGCAGTGTATATATACAGAATAATACAGATACTGAGGATTACACCCAGTATACAGGACAGGAGAAGTGGTACTGTGCAGTGTATATATACAGAATAATACAGATACTAAGGATTACACCCAGTATACAGGACAGGAGAAGTGGTACTGTGCAGTGTATATATACAGAATTATACAGGTACTGAAGATTACACCCAGTACACAGGACAGGAGAAGTGGTACTGTACACTGTATATATACAGAATAATACAGATACTGAGGAGAACACCCAGTATACAGGACAGGAGAAATGGTACTGTGCAGTGTATATATACAGAATAATACAGATACTGAGGATTACACCCAGCATAAAGGACAAGAGAAGTGGTACTGTGCAGTGTATATATACAGAATAATAGATTCTGAGGATTACACCAGTATACAGAACAGGAGAAGTAGTACTGTGCAGTGTATATATACAGAATAATACAGATACTGAGGATTACACCCAGTATAAAGGACAGGAGAAGTGGTACTGTGCAGTGTATATATACAGAATAATACAGATACTGATGATTACACCCAGTATACAGGACAGGAGGAGTGGCACTGTGCAGTGTATACAGAATAATGCAGATACTGAGGATTACACCCAGTATACAGGACAGGAGGAGTGGTACTGTGCAGTGTATATATACAGAATAATACAGATACTGAGGATTACACCCAGTATACTGGACAGGAAAAGTGGTACTGTGCAGCGTTTATATACAGAATAATACAGATACTGAGGATTACACCCAGTATACAGGACAGGAGAAGTTGCACTGTGCAGTGTATATATACACAGAATAATACAGATACTGAGGATTACACCCAGTATACAGGACAGGAGAAGTGGTACTATGCAGTGTATATATATAGAATAATACAGATATTGAGGATTACACTCAGTATACAGGACAGGGGAAGTGGTACTGTGCAGTGTATATATACAGAATAATACAGATACTGAGGATTACACCCAGCATACAGTACAAGAGAAGTTGCACTGTGCAGTGTATATATAAAGAATAATACAAATACTGAGGATTACACCTAGTATACAGGACAGGAGAAGTGGTACTGTGCAGTGTATATACACAGAATAATACAGATACTGAGGATTACACCCAGTATAAAGGACAGGGGAAGTGGTACTGTGCAGTGTATATATACAGAATAATACAGATACTGAGGATTACACCCAGTATACAGGACAGGAGAAGTGGTACTGTGCAGCGTATATATACAGAATAATACAGATACTGAGGATTACACCTGTCAAGGCCAGGTGGACGGGCAGACCCAGGAGGTGGATCCACTGGGCCGAACTCCTAGATGGTAGTAAAGAGTCCGGTAGCTGGAGCACTATAAACAGCAGAACAGTCCGTGCACACGAGTATAGCGGAGAAGTCCCTGGGGCCACGGAGTCACGGGTGGTAGTCCGGGTGACGCAGCTCTGGTTCGGAAGCCGAGATGATGTCAGGCGGGGTCCGGAACCTTTGGAGCGAGGTGATGAGTCACCGCAGGGATCCGGGATGGTGCGGACTGTCAGGATGGCAGATGGACAGCGTTCGGGGTTCGGGATACGGCAGGACTGGATGGCGAGGCAGGCACGGCTCTACGAGAGAGATAGGTAAGTACATGCACAGAAACACCAGGAGACCTGACTCCTAGCTTAGGAAACACGAAGATCAGGCCCCGCCCCCTTGGACAATAACCCCCTTTATACCCTGTACCTGTTTAGCCTCATTTCCTGTTAATGGACGCTGGCCCTTTAAGAAAGGGTCAGTGACCGCGCGCGCGCCCTAATGCGCATGCGCGCCGCCCGGGTGCCAGAAGCCAGGGAAGGAGGCTGCGAGGAGGACGCAGGGGAGCCGGCCAGGGCCTGGGAAGCCGTCGGGCGCCGGGATCGGAGACCAGGAGGCCTGGGAAGGACGGGCACCGGAGGCTGGAGAGCGGGGAGCGTGGCAGGTGAGCCGGGGAGCGGGGGTGAGGACCCAGGGAGCGGAACCGAGGACCCGGGGAGCGTGACAGTACCCCCCCCCCCCACGCCCCCCTCCCCGCAACCGGGACATGAAGGCACGGATCAGAGGAGTGCCCACGTTCTCCCTGGGCTCCCAGGACCTATCCTCAGGACCATACCCCTCCCAGTCCACCAGGAAGAACTGTCGACCTCGTACGGTCTTCATGGCCACGATATCCCTTACCGCATAGATGTCGTCATCGGCAATAGGTGGAGGAGCCGGACTGGCAGCAGCGGAGAAGGGACCAAGGACAACCGGCTTGAGCAGGGAGACGTGGAATGAGTTGGGTATCCTCATCGTGGCCGGGAGCTGTAGCTTGTAGGAGACCTCATTGATCTTGTTGAGGACTTTAAACGGCCCAATGTAGCGAGGACCCAGCTTGTATGATGGTATCTTCAGGCGGACGTACTGGGAAGCAAGCCAGACGAGATCTCCAGGAGAGAAACACGGAGGGTCCAGACGTTTCTTGTCAGCGTGTCTTTTCATCCGCAGGGAAGCACGCCCAAGGGACGCTTTGACAGAGTCCCAAATGGTTGCAAAGTCACGGGCTACTGTATCTGCAGCAGGGACATCCGAAGAAGGAGATACAGGCAATGGGATGGAAGGCTGAAGTCCGTAAATGACATGGAAGGGAGAGCTGGAGGAGGACTCACTGACGTGGTGGTTGTGGGAGAATTCAGCCCAAGGAAGAAGAGCGGACCAGTCGTCGTGATGGACGTTAACATAGTGACGTAAGAAAGAGGTCAAGATTTGATTGACCCTCTCTACCTGGCCATTAGACTGAGGATGGTATGCAGATGAAAAGTCCAGAGTCACTCCCAGATGTTTACAGAGAGCCCTCCAGAAGCGGGAGGTGAACTGAGTTCCTCTGTCGGATACGATGTGTAATGGAAAGCCATGCAAGCGGAAGATGTGTTGTATAAAGGCGTCCGCGAGTTCCTGAGCAGAGGGCAGTCCAGCCATAGGGACGAAATGGGCCATTTTAGAGAACCGGTCCACCACGACCCATATGACTGTGTGTCCGGAGGACAATGGCAAGTCCGTAATAAAGTCCATTGCTATGTGTTGCCACGGAACTGACGGTATCGGCAGAGGCAGAAGACGGCCATATGGGAGGTGTTTGGGCGTCTTGTTCCTGGCACAAGAGGAACAGGCGGATACAAAAGCAGCGACGTCCGTGCGGAGGGATGGCCACCAGTAATGACGTACAATCGCACCCCATGTCTTTTTCTGACCAGCATGACCGGCTGTTTTCGAGGCATGACCGCAGTGTAACACTTTTTCCCTGTCTACCTCGGAGACATAGGTCTTCCCGGGCGGTATCTGGGCCAGGGTGACAGGGGCCACCGGAATGATTTTACTAGGACAAATGATGGGTTGGGTAGTCTCTTCCTCCTGCTCCATGGGCATGAAAGACCTGGACAAGGCATCAGCACGTACATTCTTGTCCGCGGGTCGGAAGTGAAGCTGGAAATCAAACCTGGCAAAGAATAGGGACCACCTGGCTTGCCGTGGGTTCAGTCGCTGAGCGGACCGCAGGTATTCCAAGTTCTTGTGGTCCGTGTAAATAATCACGGGGTACACTGCCCCTTCCAGGAGGTAGCGCCATTCCTCCAAAGCCAGTTTGACTGCCAAGAGCTCTCGGTCACCGATGGTGTAGTTGCGTTCAGGCGCTGAGAAGCCCTTGGAGAAGAATCCGCAAGTCACCATTTTCCCGGAGGAGGACTTTTGCATGAGCACTGCTCCGGCTCCTGAGGAGGAGGCATCCACCTCCAAGGTGAACTGGCGGTTTAACTCCGGACGGTGAAGTACAGGAGAGGAGGCAAATGCCCGCTTCAGAGAGCCAAACGCGGCGTCAGCCGCAGGTGACCAGTCCTTTGGATTAGCCTCCTTCTTAGTCAGGGCGGAGAGAGGAGCAGTCAAGGTAGAGAAGTGAGGGATAAACTGGCGGTAGTAGTTGGCGAATCCCAGGAAGCGTTGGATTGCCTTCAGTCCAGAAGGAGGAGGCCAGTTGAGAATGGCGGAGACCTTCTTGGGATCCATCTGCAGTCCGGTATCAGAGATGATGTACCCCAGGAAGGGGAGAGAAGACTGCTCAAAGACACACTTCTCATACTTTGCGTACAGACGATTCTCTCTCAGTCTTTGTAGAACCAGCTGTACGTTTTCTCTGTGGGTTTGGAGGTCCGGAGAGAAGACAAGGATGTCATCTAGATACACTACCATACAGATGTAGAGAAGGTCCCGGAACACGTCGTTCACCAGTTCTTGAAAGACGGCAGGAGCGTTACACAGGCCGAAGGGCATCACGCAGTATTCATAATGTCCATCGCGCGTATTGAACGCGGTTTTCCATTCGTCACCAGAGCGGATGCGTACCAGATTGTAAGCACCCCGAAGATCCAGCTTGGTGAACACACGAGCTCCTCTAAGCCGGTCAAACAATTCGGGAATGAGCGGCAGTGGGTACTTGTTTTTTACGGTGATTTGATTCAAACCCCGGTAGTCTATGCATGGGCGTAAGTCGCCCTCTTTCTTCTTGACAAAGAAGAAACCTGCTCCAGCAGGAGAGGAGGATCTCCGAATGAACCCCCTTGCCAGGCTCTCTGAGATGTAAGCAGACATGGCCCTTGTTTCGGCTGGAGATAAAGGATATATCCGTCCTCGTGGTGGTGTTGTTCCTGGGAGCAGGTCGATGGCACAATCGTATGGACGATGTGGCGGCAGTACCTCGGATTCCTTTTTATCAAAAACATCTGCAAAGGACCAATAGGCCGAGGGCAGCCCCGGTAGGTTCTCTGGAACCGGAGGTCGTCGGATGGGTTGTATGGACTTTAGGCACCTCTCATGACACGAAGAGCCCCATCGGGTGATTTCGCCAGTGCCCCAACTGACTGATGGTTCGTGTGTCCGCAACCATGGAAGTCCCAGCAGGATCTGGTGGAACATGTGTGGGAGGACGTAGAAAGCGATGTTCTCGGTGTGAAGGACACCGATACGCAGTTCGACCGGCCTGGTGATCCAGGAGATGGTGTCAGAGAGGGGTCTCCCATCCACCGAGGCAATCACTAGGGGCTTGTCGAGTGGAATAACAGGCACCCGGTACTTGTCCACCGTGGTCTGCTGGATGAAATTGCCTGCTGCCCCGGAATCGAGGTAGGCATCAGCCGTGAACCGCGTCTCTCCCGTTGTCACTTGCACTGTCCATGTAACCGGGTCAGAGAGAGTCCCAGCACCTAGGGTGGCCTCTCCTACCAACCCTAGGCTTTGGAGTTTCCCGGCCTCTCTGGACAGGAGCGTAGCAGGGGTGTGCCTTCACCGCAGTAAAAGCAGAGACCCTTGGCGAGCCGCTCTGCTCGACGTTGTTCAGACTGACGCACTCGGTCGATCTGCATGGGCTCGTGGACGGGAGCCCCAGCTGTCGATGACTGAAGTACGGAGGGTTTCTGCGGAGGAGGGGAATGCCGTACCGGACGTCTCTCACGGGACGCTTCCTTGGATCGCTCCTGAAAGCGAATGTCCACTCGAGTCGCTAGGGCAATCAGGGCATCTAGGGTGGTCGGTACGTCACGACCCGCCAGCTCGTCTTTAATTCGCCCTGAGAGTCCTTCCCAGAAGGCGGCGGTTAGGGCCTCGTTGTTCCACCCTAGTTCTGAGGCCAGGGTGCGAAACCGGATCGCGTATTGACCCACCGTCAGAGTCCCCTGACGTAAGCGGAGAAGAGACGAAGCAGACGCGGAGGCGCGTCCGGGCTCATCGAAGGTACCACGGAATGCCTGCAGGAAGTCCTGGATGTTCGTGGTCACAGGATCCCCCTTCTCCCACAAGGGGTTCATCCACGCCAGTGCCTCACCCTCTAGATGGGACATGATGAAAGCGACCTTGGCTTGGTCGGAGGCAAACAAATGCGGCAGCTGCGTGAAATGGAGGGAGCATTGGTTTAAGAATCCCCTGCAGGTCTTGGGGTCTCCGGCGTACCGGGGTGGTGAAGCCAACCGAAGTCTGGTGGTATCTGAAGAAGTCGCCACAGGAGCTGGAGCCGTGGCTTGACTAGTGGAAGCCCGGGATGTTGAAGTCGTAACTGCCGCTTGTAGCGTGTTCAGGCGGGCGTCCACAGAAGACATGAATTGCAGCATGCGGGTCTGAGTCTCACGCTGGCGTTGGAGTTCCTCCTGTACGGCTGCTAGTGCTGCAGCGGGATCCATGGCCTGATCTTACTGTCAAGGCCAGGTGGACGGGCAGACCCAGGAGGTGGATCCACTGGGCCGAACTCCTAGATGGTAGTAAAGAGTCCGGTAGCTGGAGCACTATAAACAGCAGAACAGTCCGTGCACACGAGTATAGCGGAGAAGTCCCTGGGGCCACGGAGTCACGGGTGGTAGTCCGGGTGACGCAGCTCTGGTTCGGAAGCCGAGATGATGTCAGGCGGGGTCCGGAACCTTTGGAGCGAGGTGATGAGTCACCGCAGGGATCCGGGATGGTGCGGACTGTCAGGATGGCAGATGGACAGCGTTCGGGGTTCGGGATACGGCAGGACTGGATGGCGAGGCAGGCACGGCTCTACGAGAGAGATAGGTAAGTACATGCACAGAAACACCAGGAGACCTGACTCCTAGCTTAGGAAACACGAAGATCAGGCCCCGCCCCCTTGGACAATAACCCCCTTTATACCCTGTACCTGTTTAGCCTCATTTCCTGTTAATGGACGCTGGCCCTTTAAGAAAGGGTCAGTGACCGCGCGCGCGCCCTAATGCGCATGCGCGCCGCCCGGGTGCCAGAAGCCAGGGAAGGAGGCTGCGAGGAGGACGCAGGGGAGCCGGCCAGGGCCTGGGAAGCCGTCGGGCGCCGGGATCGGAGACCAGGAGGCCTGGGAAGGACGGGCACCGGAGGCTGGAGAGCGGGGAGCGTGGCAGGTGAGCCGGGGAGCGGGGGTGAGGACCCAGGGAGCGGAACCGAGGACCCGGGGAGCGTGACAACACCCAGTATACTGGACAGGAAAAGTGGTACTGTGCAGCGTATATATACGGAATAATACAGATACTGAGGATTACACCCAGTATACAGGACAGGAGAAGTTGCACTGTGCAGTGTATATATACACAGAATAATACAGATACTGAGGATTACACCCAGTATACAGGACAGGAGAAGTGGTACTGTGCAGTGTATATATACAGAATAATACAGACACTGAGGATTACACCCAGTATACAGGACAGGAGAAGTGGTACTGTGCAGTGTATATACAGAATAATACAGATACTGAGGATTACACCCAGTATACAGGACAGGAGAAGTGGTACTGTGCAGTGTATATACAGAATAATACAGATACTGAGGATTACACCCAGTATAGAGGACAGGAGAAGTGGTACTATGCAGTGTATATATATAGAATAATACAGATATTGAGGATTACACTCAGTATACAGGACAGGGGAAGTGGTACTGTGCAGTGTATATATACAGAATAATACAGATACTGAGGATTACACTCAGTATACAGGACAGGGGAAGTGGTACTGTGCAGTGTTTATATACAGAATAATACAGATACTGAGGATTACACCCAGCATACAGTACAAGAGAAGTTGCACTGTGCAGTGTATATATAAAGAATAATACAAATACTGAGGATTACACCTAGTATACAGGACAGGAGAAGTGGTACTGTGCAGTGTATATATACAGAATAATACAGATACTGAGGATTACACCCAGTATAAAGGACAGGGGAAGTGGTACTGTGCAGTGTATATATACAGAATAATACAGATACTGAGGATTACACCCAGTATACTGGACAGGAGAAGTGGTACTGTGCAGCGTATATATACAGAATAATACAGATACTGAGGATTACACCCAGTATACAGGACAGGAGAAGTGGCACTGTGCAGTGTATATATACACAGAATAATACAGATACTGAGGATTACACCCAGTATACAGGACAGGAGAAGTGGTACTGTGCAGTGTATATATACAGAATAATACAGATACTGAAGATCACACCCAGTATACAGGACAGGAGAAGTGGTACTGTGCAGTGTATATATACAGAATAATACAGATACTGAGGATTACACCAGTATACAGGACAGGAGAAATGGTACTGTGCATTGAATAGATACAGAATAATACAGATACTGAGGATTACACCCAGTATACAGGACAGGAGAAGTGGTACTGTGCAGTGTATATATACAGAATAATACAGATACTGAGGATTACACCCAATATACAGGACAGGAGAAGTTGTACTGTGCAGTGTATATATATATATACAGAATAGTACAGATACTGAGGATTACACCAGTATACAGGACAGGAGAAATGGTACTGTGCATTGTATACATACAGAATAATACAGATACTGAGGATTACACCCAGTATACAGGACAGGAGGAGTGGTACTGTGCAGTGTATATATACAGAATAATACAGATACTGAGGATTACACCCAGTATACAGGACAGGAGAAGTGGTACTGTGCAGTGTATATATACAGAATAATACAGATACTAAAGATTACACCCAGTATACAGGACAGGAGAAGTGGTACTGTGCAGTGTATATATACAGAATAATACAGATACTAAGGATTACACCCAGTATACAGGACAGGAGAAGTGGTACTGTGCTGTGTATATATACATAATTATACAGGTACTGAGGATTACACTTAGTACACAGGACAGGAGAAGTGGTTCTATGCAGTGTATATATACAGAATAATACAGATACTGAGGATTTCACCCAGTATACAGGACAGGAGAAGTGGTACTGTGCAGTGTATATATACAGAATAATACAGATACTAAGGATTACACTCAGTATACAGGACAGGAGAAGTGGTACTGTGCAGTGTATATATACAGAATAATACAGATACTAAGGATTACACCCAGTATACAGGACAGGAGAAGTGGTACTGTGCAGTGTATATATACAGAATAATACAGATACTGAGGATTACACCCAGTACACAGGACAGGAGAAGTGGTACTGTGCAGTGTATATATACAGAATAATACAGATACTAAGGATTACACCCAGTATACAGGACAGGAGAAGTGGTACTGTGCAGTGTATATATACAGAATAATACAGATACTAAGGATTACACCCAGTATACAGGACAGGAGAAGTGGTACTGTGCAGTGTATATATACAGAACAATACAGATACTGAGGATTACACCCAGTACACAGGACAGGAGAAATTGTATTGTGAGGTGTATATATATATATAGAATAGTAGAGATACTGAGGATTGCACCAGTATACAGGACAGGAGAAATGGTAGTGTGCAGTGTATATATATATATATATATATATATATATATATATATATATATATATATTTATATACAGAATAATACAGGTACTGAGGATTACACCCAGTACGCAGCACAGGAGAAGTGGTACTGTGCAGTGTATATATACAGAATAATACAGGTACTGAGGATTACACCCAGTACGCAGCACAGGAGAAGTGGTACTGTGCAGTGTATATATACAGAATATTGCAGATACTGAGGATTACACCCAGTATACAGGACAGGGACAGGAGGAGTGGTACTGTGCAGTGTATATATACAGAATAATACAGATATTGAGGATTACACCCAGTATACAGGACAGGAGAAGTGGTACTGTGCAGTGTATATATACAGAATAATACAGATGATTTCACCCAGTATACAGGACAGGAGAATTGGTACTGTGCATTGTATACATACAGAATAATACAGTTACTGAGGATTACACCCAGTATACAGGTCAGGAGAAATTGTACTGTGAGGTGTATATATATACAGAATAATACCGATACTGAGGATTACACCCAGTACACAGGACAGGAGAAGTGGTACTGTGCAGTGTATATATACAGAATAATACAGATACTGAGGATTACACCCAGTATACAGGACAGGAGAAGTGGTACTGTGCAGTGTATATACACAGAATAATACAGATACTGAGGATTACACCCAGTATACAGGACAGGAGAAGTGGTATTATGCAGTGTATATATACAGAATAATACAGTTACCGAGAATTACACCCAGCATAAAGGACAGAAGTGGTAATGCGCTGTGTATATATACAGAATAATACAGATACTGAGGATTACACACAGTATACAGGAAAGGAGAATTGGTACTGTGCAATATATATTATATATATATATATATATATATATATATATATATATATATATATATATATATATGTATACATACATATTACCTCACACATAGGCTTCTTATACTAACAGTTTATTTTGTTCCTATAGCAACCACTGACAGTTGCCATTAATAGCCTGCAGCTCCCAGCTCCATTCAGTTTAATAAAGGCAGGATTTTTGGAGAGTAACTGTAAAGCGCGGGCTTAAATTTTCCCGCCCAAACATAGTCTGACATTCCCTGAGTCACGTGGGGTGTCTGTGCAAAATCTCGTGATTGTAAATGCGACGGTGCGGATTCCTTTAGCGTACATACACACACACATACATACACTCAGCTTCATATATTATATATACATATATATATATATATATATATATATATATATATATATATAGCGCTGGTGTCCTGGGTTCAAGTCCCACCAAGGACACCATCTGCAAGGAGTTTGTATGTTCTCCCCGTGTTTGCGTGGGTTTCCTCCGGGTACTCCGGTTTCCTCCCACACTCCAAAGACATACAGATAGGGACTCTAGATTGTGAGCCTCAAATGGGGACAGTGTTGCCAATGTATGTAAAGCGCTGTGGAATTAATAGTGCTATATAAATGAATAAAATTATTATTATTATTATATATATATATATATATATATATATATATATATATATATATATGTATGTATACAGTGCCTACAAGTAGTATTCAACCCACTGCAGATTTAGCAGGTTTACACATTCGGAATTAACTTGGCATTGTGACATTTGGACTGTAGATCAGCCTGGAAGTGTGAAATGCAGCAAAAAAGAATGTTATTTCTTTTTTTATTTTTTTTTTTAAATTATGAAAAGTTTATTCAGAGGGTCATTTATTATTCAACCCCTCAAACCACAAGAATTCTGTTTGGTTCCCCTAAAGTATTAAGAAGTATTTCAGGTACAAAGAACAATGAGCTTCACATGTTTGGATTAATGATCTCTTTTTCCAGCCTTTTCTGACTGATTAAGACCCTCCCCAAACTTGTGAACAGCACTCATACTTGGTCAACATGGGAAAGACACAGGAGCATTCCAAGGCCATCAGAGACAAGATCGTGGAGGGTCACAAGGCTGGCAAGGGGTACAAAACCCTTTCCAAGGAGTTGGGCCTACCTGTCTCCACTGTTGGGAGCATCATCCGAAAGTGGAAGGCTTATGGAACTACCGGCCTGGACAGCCTTTGAAAGTTTCCACCCGTGCCGAGGCCAGGCTTGTCCGAAGAGTCAAGGCTAACCCAAGGACAACAAGGAAGGAGCTCCGGGAAGATCTCATGACAGTGGGGACATTGGTTTCAGTCAATACCATAAGTAACGTACTCCACCGCAATGGTCTCCGTTCCAGACGAGCCCGTAAGGTACCTTTACTTTCAAAGCGTCATGGCAAGCCTCATCTACAGTTTGCTCATGATCACTTGGAGGACTCTGAGACAGACTGGTTCAAGGTTCTCTGGTCTGATGAGACCAAGATCGAGATCTTTGGTGCCAACCACACACGTGACGTTTGGAGACTGGATGGCACTGCATACGATCCCAAGAATACCATCCCTACAGTCAAGCATGGTGGTGGCAGCATCATGCTGTGGGGCTGTTTCTCAGCCAAGGGGCCTGGCCATCTGGTCCGCATCCATGGGAAGATGGATAGCACGGCCTACCTGGAGATTTTGGCCAAGAACCTCCGCTCCTCCATCAAGGATCTTAAGATGGGTCGTCATTTCATCTTCCAACAAGACAACGACCCAAAGCACACAGCCAAGAAAACCAAGGCCTGGTTCAAGAGGGAAAAAATCAAGGTGTTGCAGTGGCCTAGTCAGTCTCCTGACCTTAACCCAATTGAAAACTTGTGGAAGGAGCTCAAGATTAAAGTCCACATGAGACACCCAAAGAACCTAGATAACTTGGAGAAGATCTGCATGGAGGAGTGGGCCAAGATAAATCCAGAGACCTGTGCCGGCCTGATCAGGTCTTATAAAAGACGATTATTAGCTGTAATTGCAAACAAGGGTTATTCCACAAAATATTAAACCTAGGGGTTGAATAATAATTGACCCACACTTTTATGTTGAAAATTTATTAAAATTTAACTGAGCAACATAACTTGTTGGTTTGTAAGATTTATGCATCTATTAATAAACCCTGCTCTTGTTTGAAGTTTGCAGGCCCTAACTTATTTGCATCTTATCAAACCTGCTAAATCTTCTGCAGGGGGTTGAATACTACTTGTAGGCACTGTATATATATATATATATATATATATATATATCCTATAGAATACTAGAGATACTAAGAATTACACCCAATGAGTACAATAAAAGAGGGGGAGCCAGCACAGCTTGAGTATGGCATGCAACAAATAAAAGTTTAAATTCACATATTATTCCAACTGTACTTTAATGAAAAATGAGATTTTTAGCAAACAATTGATCATTTTTTTTTAGAAACCCCTGCCACGTCACGGCTAATTTCAATAGGGGGGGTCCTACACTATATTTTAGATTTTCATTGTTCCATGCGTCCTCCTAATATTGAAGCAACACACATACCTGTAACATTTCAGAACCGCTTCCATGTTGCAAAAATAGGCAGCTGCAAATATATTAAATATGTGTTGCGTCTTTGGACGTGTCCCATCACTTTAGTATTGAGAGTTTGCATGATAGTGGTCATTCGTATATGCCTTATTTCATAGAGTTGTGACTTCTTCCATCTTCAACATTCTCCTGCATGATTATTAGGGTTTCATTGCATCTGATGGATGCTTCCCTTACCTCAGTATAAAATCACTTGAGGTTCTCCATATTTTTTATAACCAGTCAAGGTAAAGCAAACAGCTGGGGGCTGGAATTATCAGGCTGGGAAGGTCCATAGTTATTAGACCCCTTCCCAGCCTAAAAATGTCAGCCTGCAGCCACCCCAGGAGTGGTGTATCACATTAGATGGGCCAATTGTGGCGCTTTACCTGGCTCATCCTAATTGCGCTGGTGCGGTTTCAATTGGGGTAATAGTTTTGGGGGTTGAAGTCAGCTATGTAATGTCAACTGGTATCAAGCACAGGAGTTAGTAATGAAGAGGCGTCTATTATACACCCAAATTACTAACACAGTAATCCCTCCTAAAAGGAAAACACATACCTATACACAGGAAAAAATAGTTTATTTGAATAAAGACTCCCCCATACTATCCTTCAGGCCCCCTTCACACGCACGTGTCTCCAGTACGTGCTAGGTCCGTGCCCGCATGTACTGGAGACACGGGCACACGTAAACCCATTAAAATCAATGGGTTTATGTGAACGTACGTGTGCAGCCATTGGCCCTTGCCTCCATGTGGAGCAGACGTGAGCCTGTGTGCTCCAAACGGATGCATGTCCATTTTTCTCCGGCAGCATGGGTGTCACACGGCCCGCATACGGACCACACGGATGTAGTGTGTATGCGGTCCCGTGTGACACACGCCTCAGAAAACTCACATGTCAGAGAAAAAAAAAACCTTTACTCACCTTCTCCAGCCCTGCTGTCTCTGCCGCTGCTGTCACTTGCTGCCGACCGCCGCTCATTATGCTCATTTAATATTCACTTCACTGCGGCAGGAAGCAGCAGCAGCGGGGAGTCGGCAGGACTGGAGACCAAAGATCAGCACCACGGACAGTGACGCCAGGGAGAGGTGAGTTGAAAGTTCTCGTTCTCCGTGTGTTATCACGGATAACACACGGAAAACACACGGAGTGCCATAAACACAGCACACGGAGGGCAATACGCACCTTTGACACATCCGTAAAACATGTGCGTGATTTTCACGGACGTGTGAAGGGGGCCTCATTCACCAATTTATTATCAAAAATGTTCCCATAAAGCTCCTTCATTGTAATCCACATTTCCTGAATGCAGCTCCAGCGACTGTGAACGGCAGTAAAGTACAGTTATTCATAAACATCACAGGGTCCGAGCGTTGTTGTCACTACCCGGTGCCTGTGAATTTCTGTACTTTACTGTTACTCACAGTCACATAAGCTGCATTCAGTGAATGTGGATTATGTTAAGGGGCTTTGTGGGAATATTTTTTCTAATAAATTGGTGAATGGGGGATAGTGTGGGGGAGTCTCTATTTAAATAAACTATTTTTTCCTATGAGTGTTTTTTTTTTATTACTGGGTTGGTAAAGGGGCTGTCTGACAGACGCCTCTTCAGTTCTAACCCTTGGGCTTAATGCCAGCTGACATTACACAGCTGACTCCCAAAATACTACCCTGATTGCCACTGCATCAGAGAAGAGCAGGGCAAAGAGCCAGAATTAGCACATCTAATGTGAGGTACAAATTCTGGGTCAGATGTGTGCTGATATAAGGCTGGGATGGGGCAAAAACATAATTGACCTTCCCAGGCTAATACCATCCCCCAGCTGTCTGCTTTACCTTGGCTGATTGTCAAAAATAGGGATACACCACATCATTTTTGTAATAAAGCAGGAGAGAAGCAAAGTCCTGCACCACCGCAGATTACCTGCAATATCGCTTGCGGTACCGCCTGTGCCTGTGCTCGGGTGGAGAGCCTGGAGGGTCCGACGATCCAAGAGCGGGGTGCTGGTCATAAGGCAAGGTCCATTGATGAAGCGTGAGAGTAGAAAGAGACCGCACTCAATCCGCTGTGAAGGATATCTTTATTCAAACACGTGCAGAGTGGAGGGCTGGAGACACACTGTGAGCTGGCTCCTCAAGAATGGACGACAGCTGTTTCGCCCAAATTGGGCTTCCACAGGTCCACACCATTTTTGTAACTTATTTATTAGGTTAAAAAAAGGCTAAAAACTTACTTTAGTGCCACATTAAAGGCACTAAAGGGTGCAATTGTACAATATACTATGTACTGCAATAACAATTAAACACTGGCTACATGCCTGTTCTAATCTAAGCTCTCCCTCGTACAACTGCGCCTGAACTGCTTCCAATGGAGAGTGTGCTGAGCATTGGTTCATCGGGTCTTATGTACGACCCAACGACACAATACAGCTGGCTAATCACAGTAATGCCAGTAGCCAACATAGCTACGGCATTACCATGTATGGCAGGTCATGCAGGGACTCGAACATGGCGGCACTTGAGCATCCACAATACTTGATCGAGTAACAAATGTACCTGAGCACCCCAATACTCGATTGAGTAACAAACGTACCCGAGCACCCGATGCTAGATTGAGTAATGGCAATCACTCTCGATCATCACTAATTGTCATTGCAGCTTGTGTGTAATGCATGCTGTCAATCAACCTGTTGGGTAGACATGCAAGCTCTTAGTTCAATAAGTGCTGGCTTCATTCATTCCGCCTTTTAACAAATCAGGCATCAAGAAGTCAGGGCTATAGCTGGCTTCTCACTTCTTCTTGATGTTTGATTCGTCAGAAGGTGGGGAGAGGGAAGCCAGTACCGGTTGGGCTCAGGGCTTGCATGATATAACAATATGATTCAGAGCCGGCTCCAGGTTTTCATGGGCCCCAGGCGACAAAGTTTCATTGGTCCACATGCACACACAGAAATGCACATAAACAGATACATAGATATACACATCAAAAAAACACACACATCATACATGAACACACAGACACATTACAGATATTATTAATATTGGGAAGCCAGCACTAGAGGGCATACAAATTACTAGATGGACATACATATTGCTGAAGGGCATACATTACTGAGGGGCATAGACAATACTGAGTTTCGTAGACATTACAGGGGTCATGGCATAGATATTACTGGAGGGCATAGACATTACTGGGAGTCATGCACATTACTTACTGGGGGGCATACACATCACTGGGGTAGTGGGAATACAGCTCAGGGGGGCCCATACAGCTCTGGGAGGCCCTTACAACTCTGGTGACACATACAGCTCTGATGTTGGGGCCCATACAGCTCTGGTGTTGGGGCCCATACAGCTCCGGGGGCCATACTGCTTTGGGAGGGCTATACTGCTCTAGAGGGCCATACTGCTCTGGTGGGGGGCCCATACAGCTCTGTGGAAGGCATAGTGCTCTAGGGGTCATACTGCTCTAGGGGGACCATACTGCTTTGGTGGACTTATACAGATCAGGGGGGCACATACAGCTAGAGGGGTGAGGCTACATATAGCTCTGGGCCTGGGTGACGTTGCCTGGTGCTGCGACTCTCTCTCTTCATCTGTGGGATGGGAGCGCAGCACATCACGTGGTGGCTCTGCCCACAGATGAACTTCTAAACACATGGACTCCAGCATTCATTAGTGAACACTGGGGTGCAAGTGCCGGATGTAAAGGAAAGTGCAGCTGCCACCCTGTGAACTGAAGTCCACGGAACTTGGCCACGGGGTCACGGAATTGATCACTGCCCCTAACAACGGCGACTGGGCCCCCAGCTGTCTAGTGGCCCCGCACTTGCCCGGGTGTACCAGGTACTGACGTGATATGATACCTGATATGATGCAAGCCTGAGAGACAAAACCTGAGGTGAGAATATATTGTTAATTTACTGATGACAAACATAGTGGATAACCCTTTTAACCCTTTATGGTGACCAGGGCCCGCCAAAGATATGTAAAAGTAAAAGTGTATTCCAATTTTTTTTTACTTTCCTTTTTTCCCCACTGTTATTGAATCTTTAATGATTATGAGCTACAATACCAGACACAGCACATAGAAAAGAGTAGCACTGGATCTGAAAAATGGACAGATTTATTTAATTATTCTTTTTAAACTAATCCAGGACAAACCCTTAATGTATTGTTAAAATAAACAGAGAAGAAGAAAAAAAACATTCCTTTGTTAAGCTTTAATTTACAAGAAAACTTATATGTATCAAGCACGTAAATACAAAGTAAACAAAATATAATTTAAATTTACAATGCTTATTTACAAAAAGTTACAAAAAGTCAATAAATTAAAAGATGACATCATTTATGGCCAAGGTCTCCAAACAAAAGATGAAGAAAGGAAAGAACCAGGGGCAGCAGGTGGAAAAAGAGTTCTTTGAACAGACTTTCTAGAGTTGTTGGTTTGGATTGATGACTGGCTCGATTTATGAGTTGAAGACTGTTGGGCTTGCACAAAAGAAGGTGTTTCTGTAGAGCTGGAGGGTGAAGAATAGTTGAGAAAAGGTTGACTAGACAGTTTGTTGGTGTACATTGTTAAGGCATTTTCAGGGATCCTGGAAATTTGAGGTGGACTTGGCATGAGTTGGTTTTTGTCATGGCAAAAAGAGTCAACTGCTGAAGATTCTTCCCACTCATTGGCACTCCCTTCTATGTGCTGACAAAGTTTGTCTACAACATAATCACTTTTTTTCTCACAAATACTGGACCTGGAGCTTAGGAAGCTGGTGGCTTGGCTCAGACCTTCCTGAAACCCATTACTAAATCCAGACAGGGCCTTTTTGGCATCTTCTCGCCCTAAGAGAAAAGATGTGTATAAGAAATTCACGAATATGACCATTGTTCGGTAAAAATATACCAAGTTTTAAAAATAATAAATTAAGTAGGAAAAAAACCCTCTTAAACTTTAAAACACATGTTCTGTTATGTAACCATGTTCACTAGCCAATTGCTTAGACTCAGTTTTCACTGACATTAAGGGAGCTTTCCAATGAGATTTGTAGTATTTTGTACATCCGCAATAGAACATACTGTCAAAATCATTGAAATATAAAAGACAGTAAAGTCAAAAGGTCAATGTGGTTGGTAGGGTTAATTCAGTAAGTAATTTTGGATATCTCTCACCTGAATTATGACATAGTTTCAAAAACTGTACAGTCTTTTTCAAAATATCAGCTTTTTCAGCTTTGGGATTCTTTAAAGACTGGATGTAAAAGAACAGTGAAAGAAAGGTAGAAAAATGTTATTAAACATCGCACAAATGCAGTTTCAAAATTTACAAAATGAAATTAAAAATTGGAAAATTGATTATTGTGAAAAGATTCTAAGGATTATAAGAATATATAAAGCATTAAAGACAATAAAAGGTATTAATGCAAATAAATAATAATAATGACGATAAAATATTGAAACTCATTTTTGATTGTAATTTTGAACCAATACATTTTTAGGGAAGTTTCAATTGCTCAATATACTGTAGAATTCAGATGGATGGTAATAAAACTAATCTTAAGTACTGTAGAATATTCTAGAAATAATTATATGGTTATAAATATATATGTTTATAAATTATTGGAATTGATGGATTTATGTTTTCTTTAAACTTTAAAACTGTGAAATTATGAAACTTAAATATTCTTTCTCTTCATCTAAAGTGTAAAATTATAAAATTTTGAATTGTATAATCATTTAGATTGTACAAGACAACTACAGGAGTTTATTCATGATAGTAACACCTCACCCTCGAAAGACATGAACTTGCTAATTTAACCAGGAAATTGTTCTTAGCAGTCTTGACTCCTGAGTTTCCTAGTCTCCCTTCCCCCTCTCTCTCTTCACTTTTTAGGGTAGGAACATGGATTACTTGAGAAACTGAAATCTCTACAACTATCGACTAATTCTAGAATATAAACTATAAAGTATCAGATGTAAAATAAGTCCCAACCTCATCCTGTGTGGCCTCTAGAAGAAGAGTCCTCAAATGCTCCAAGCTTTGGTTTATCCTGTCTCGCCTTCTCTTTTCTATTACGGGCTTCATAAGCTGTGCAGAGGATGATACACGATATAAGACAGTTTTGGGGAAATTATTTAATTAATGGTCAGAAAAGTTAGTAGATCTTGATAATTAAATTTCGTAGAAATAGCAGGAAAAAAGATAATTAAAGAGCTAATTATGGTTAGAGTGAAAAAAGTTGACTTTTATTTTCTCATGAAGCCGCAAAAAATAACTAAGCTATATACAAAATAAAAATATATGATAAAGTAGAAAGATATTATAGCCATTTTGATAGTCAATTACCTTTTTATCCTCTTTTGTGAGATATGTGTTTCTCATCTTGGCAGTGGTCTGTTCAGTCCAAGAGTCAAGAGTGATCTAAAGGGACAAAACATTTGTCTAACACCTTAACAAGAAATCTCCTCCCCTGGAAGTACTAACAGCCCCCTCTTAGGTTTAGGATGCCACCCTCAGCTACTATAGTATTGCTCTTAGCTGATGCTAAGCCCTCACCCATTGTCCTCTCCAAAGCCAACAATCATTGCCCGCCCATATCCTTTTTGGCTCCTGCCTCAGCACACTCCATGTGTAACATTATCAGCCCAATAACCACCAATATGCAAGTGTGTCCAAAGGTGGTAAATTGGAGTAATGAATAAGTGGGTTATATCGTAAGATGTTTATGAGTTGAATGAGGACATTAAGAGACACAACAAATGTGTAACAATTCTAAACCTGTTGCATTCATATTTGCTGATAACGACCATGATGGACATTATATATATATATATATATATATATATATATATATATATATTATAAAAATAAACATACCTTGAAATCATATAACATAACATAATATAACCTCTACATGCATTGATCGTAGTCATTAGACAAGCCAGTATAGCAGGCATTTGTGGGAAACTGGTAGACTTGGCTAAAGGTGCAGGCTAACACACTTTGCCTTTTGTCCCAGAGCAACCGTAACACAATTCACAGCAATATAATAATAACCTTGTGTTTGTCTTCCAAGGTCATAGTGCCAGGTTCCCAGATTATTATCAGACCATGGGTTCACCTTCAGAGGGTGCAGTGGTATCAGTCATATCCAGACCCCTGTGCTTGAGAGAATCCATTTCTAATGTTCTTCAGCCACAGAAGAAGACATCAGTGAGAGTTGGGAGACCCATGATCTATTTCTCATTGGAGCACAGAAGGATAAAGTTAGGTCTCTGACTACATCTTTCTATGTGAAATGATCTTGATAAAAATAACTGCTCAATGGACAAAAGTAAAAATACAGAAAACTTTATCACAGTGCATGTATATTAACCTATGACAGGGTGCACAATACGCTCTCCAAGCTTCATAAAACATTTGAAATTTTGTTGACCATCTTCAGCATTCCCACCACTGGGATTCATAAAGTAATAGAGAGACCAATGTAGGTTAGTTGGTGTAAAGTTTTTTCCCTCAATCTAACAAAATTCACTGTAGCACATCTGATACTTGTTGGTGCTGGTTATAATCCAATCCTTCACTTCTAAGAAAACTTCAATTTACTGCCTTGGCTGATCTTAAGAAGGCTTTACACGCTGCAATATCGCTAACGATTTATCGTCGGGGTCACGGTGTTTGTGACGCACATTCGGCGTCGTGAGTGGCATTGCAGCGTGTTACATGTACGAGTGACCTTAAATGATCGCAAAAGAGACAAAAATCGTTGGTTTTGGAGAGGTCATCTAAAAAACAAAAATCGTTGTCTCGTACGTAGTGATGTTGTTCGTCGTTCCAGCGGCAGCACACATCGCTATGTGTGACACCGCAGAAGCGACGAACATCTCCTTACCTGCCTCCACCGGCAATGAGGAAGGAAGGAAGTGGGCGGGATGTTACGTCCCGCTCATCTCCGCCCCTCCGCTTCTATTGGTCGGCCCCTTAGTGACGCCGCAGTGACGTCGCTATGACGCCGAACGCACCTCCCCCTTGAAGGAGGGATTGTTCGGCGGTCACAGCGACGTCGCTGACAAGGTAAGTGCATGTGACGCTGCCATAGTGATAATGTTCACTATGGCAGAGATCACCAAATGTCGCACGTATGACGAGGGCGGGTGCTATCGCGCTCGACATCGCTAGCAATTGTTATGCAACGGTAGTCCGCTCCATAACTTGTTATGTGTCGGGAGACCCCTATTTGCCCGCAGACGCTGGCCCCTCGGGTCTCTATGCCTGGGCGGTGGCTTTACCTTTATGGTTGGGCTGTTGTCTTCAGTCGGGTCTTATGTGGGAAAGGTCCTAATGTCCAGGCCTCAATCAGTTGATTTGACTCAGCCTAGTTGTTTCTGGGCCTCGTACTGGGTCTGAGTGCTCTGGTTTCCAATCGGTTCCCTGGTCCGGTAACGGCGGGCCACCGCCCGTCCCCGGTCCCTACGGTTTCACCGGCTGTAATCCCAGCTCCTGCAGACGGCCACCACCGTCTGCCTCCTTGCCAGAGGTGACTGGGCTCCAACCCAGACACCTGGTGTAGACTTTGGCAGGCCTGAGCACAGGTCTGCCCTTGAACTTGACTCCACTTCACTCCACTGTCAAGGCTCAACTCGACTACTCCTGTTTTCCCGCCTCCGGGCCTGTGAACTCCTCTGTGGGTGGGGACAACCACCTGGCTCCGCCCCCCTGGTGTGAACATCAAACCTGGAGGGTGGTTACAAGGGTTTGTCATTTGGCTGCTGTCACCTTACTAAGGGGAGGGGGCGTGTGTGTGTGTGACTACCTGGGCTGACCTGGCTAGTCCAGGGCATCACATTCCCCCTTGGTTTAATGCAGACCGTCCTTTTGTATAAACTTCAAGAGTATTTTAAATCTTCCCTTGCGGGAGGCACATACTTAACCCTAGAACGCGCAACCATAGAAATCTACAATAGAAAACAAGTAATCTAGCAGGCCTGCGAGGCCCCAGGTATGCGTTCTAGGGTTAAAGGTTGCAAAACATAACATTTTTATTAACACGGGAGTGGGACCGGGTCCTTCAGTCACCCACCCAAACAAACCTAGCCTTGATGCTGCCCCTAAGAAATGGGCAGCACCCCTTTTCCCCATTCCAGGAACGGGCCCAGGTGTTGTTGTACGGGACGGGTTTCACACATGTTTGTCTCTCAGAGGCCCCACGTCCAGGGGGCCCCCAACCTGAAGGATCACTACCGGTTGCAATGGTGGCGGGCCTCGGCCATCTCTTTCCCGCAGGCCCATCCTCCAGTCTGCCTCTCCGGAGGCTGTGAAACGGGACAGGCCGGTCAAGGGATTATTTACAAACCCAATAGTTTTTGGGGTGGCCTGCAAGTTCTTGGTCTTGTCTCTTTTAAACAGGGGCAAAACAAAGTCCCAACGGGGACGGACAGTAGGGTCCCAACGGGGACTGTGTTCAACTTGGCAGCCGGGATCCGCTGCCTCTAACCTTCATGTCAATCAGGTGAAAGTCTGGGATAATTGGTGCTCATTCATTCAGCTATTTACACAATCAACATATGGTACCCCTAGATGGCAGTCTCCCTGTACCTAAGCGTGGGCCTACCTAGGTTGGGGCGTGTGGACCTCCTGGGCCCAGTGTTGTCAGGCGGAGGCAATGGGACAGAGGAAACGACCGGTCCCCCTTCCTGTATATCAGGTATAGCTGGTAGAGACCTACGAGGGCGTGGTATAGGTGCATCCCTGGGCGCTGGTTCAGGTGGCTCGCTGGCGGCGTCTCCGTCTCTATTTCTTCCACGGGTTGTGGGAACATTATCACGAGAACAATTACCGCGCCATTCTGCATAGGCCAGTTTGCCGGGAAGTCACTCATCACAGTATGAATCACCCCTTTCTTCTGTTCCCCGCTCGGCACGGGAACCGGAGCCTCATCTACCAGTCCGGGGTCAAGTCAAGGGGTCCGGGCATCTCTTCAGGGGGTCCCTGGAAACAGTAGCCGTGGTCTTCCCCTGGTCGCAACTGATCAAATAGGTCTTCTCGTTTTCCCATTCAGTAGGCTGTATGACGTATGGGGTCCTTTCCCACTGGTCGTCGAGCTTATGCGTCCTTCTCTTACATTTCAGAACCACATCCCCGGGTTCAAAGGGGGCAGCCGGAGCCCACTTGTTGAAGCGCTGCTCCTGTTTTTCTCGGCTCTGGCGCAGATTTCTCTCCACATACTCCTGGATCCGTCGGTACTGCGTCTGTCGCTTGGCATCCCAATTGTTAGTGGAGGGAAGGGCTTCGGGCGCTTCTATGTCCATTTCTAAGTCTACTGGCAGCCGTCCAGGTTGGGCTCTCATCAGGTACGCAGGTGTGCACTTGATGGAACTGCAGGGGATGTTATTGTACATGTCCACCAGGTCAGGCAGCTTCTCCGGCCATAGGTTCCTTTCCTCCAACGGTAGTGTCTTGAGGAGGTTTAGGACCAGGTGGTTCATTTTCTCGCACATCCCATTAGCTTGGGCATGGTACGGTGTGGTCCGGATCTTCTTGCACCCGTACAAGTGGCAAAACTCCTGGAACACCTCCGCTTCAAAGGCCGGGCCCAGGTCCATATGCACCTTTTCCGGGTAGCCATGCGGTCGGCAAAAGTAGGCCTGGAAGGCTCTGGCTGCGGTACGGCTTGTCAAGTCCTTAATGGGAACAACCACCATGAATCTTGAATAGCGGTCCACAATGGTCAGGGCATAGGTATACCCGCTTCGGCTGGGCCTGAGATTGACGTGGTCCAAGGTGACCAACTCCAGCGGCTGGTGAGTGATGATCGGCTGCAGAGGGGCCTTCTGGCTGGCCTCGTCTCGCCTTCTCACTGTACAGGGACCACATTCTCGAAACCAGTCCTCCACAGACTCCTGCATCCCACTCCAGTAAAACCGCTCCTTCAGCAACATTTCCAGCTTTTTCCAACCGAAGTACCCTGCGCCATCATGGTAGGCCTGCAGAACCTTGGGCAGGCTGGCCTGGGGGACCACCAGCTGGCGAATCTTCTCATGGGTCTTCGGGTTGATCAGCTCCCTATACAGCTTCCCTTGGTGCAAGTACAGCCGGTCTCTCTCCTTCCACAACCGCTGAGATTCTGAGGGGACTGCGGGGTCCATCCCGGAAGGCCCTGCGCAATCATGGTTTTGACCAGTTGGACTGCAGGTTCTTGGTCCTGAGCTTCTTGCCACCCTTGGCTGGGCAGCGGATCAAGGTTCACCTGCTGTTGGTTAACACAGGGCTTCTCATCCCGTGGGCGATGGAACGCGGGTAGCTCAATTTCCTCAAGGTCGTCGTCCTCCACCCCTTCATCGTGTATGTGCGGCAGCCGAGACAGCGCATACGCGTTGATGTTCTTGCGACCGGCCCTGTACTTGATAGTGAAATCGTAATTGGACAGCCAAGCCATCCACCGCTGCTCCAGGGTGCCCAGCTTGGCTGTATCCAGATGCGTCAACGGGTTGTTGTCCGTGTTGGCAGTGAACTTCGCCGCCGCGAGGTAATACTTGAACCTTTCGGTTATTGCCCATACTAGGGCTAAGAACTCGAGCTTGAAGGAGCTGTAATTTTCGGGGTTCCTATCTGTTGGCCGGAGTTTTCTGCTAGCATAGGCGATCACTTTCTCCTTCCCGTCCTGTACCTGGGACACAACCGCACCCAGGCCCACATTGCTGGCGTCGGTGTAGAGGACGAACGGGAGGCCGTAATCGGGGTAGGCCAAGATTTCTTCCCCGGTCAGGGCCGACTTCATCTGGTGAAAAGACTCCTCATGCTTCTTGTCCCAGACAAACGGGGGCCCAGGGGCTCTCCTGTTCTTGGTCTGTCCCATGAGTAGGTCTTGCATGGGTGCGGCCATCTTCGTGTACCCCTTGATGAAACGGCGGTAGTAGCCCACCACAGGCCCAGGAACTGCCTCACCTCCCTCACCGTGGTCGGTCGTGGCCAGCTCTGGATAGCAGCAACCTTTTTAGGATCTGGGGCTACACCTTCAGCGCTCACTACGTGTCCGAGGTACTGCACCTTGGGTTTCAGCAGATGGCACTTGGAGGGCTTCAGCTTCATCCCGTACTTGGAAAGGGCCGCGAACACTTCTGCCAGGTGCTCCAGGTGGGCCTCGTACGTCTTGGAATATACGATCACGTCATCCAATACAGTAGAACAGTCTCGAAGTTGAGATGCCCCGAGCAGCACTCCATGAGCCGTTGGAAGGTCCCGGGGGCATTGCACAGCCCGAACGGCATGCTGTTGAACTCGCAGAGTCCCATGGGGGTAGCAAATGCGGTCTTCTAATGATCTTCCTGTGCAACTGCCACCTGCCAGTATCCACTGGTAAGGTCAAGGGTAGAGAAATAATTAGCAGTTTTTAATGCAGCCAGTGACTCTTCGATGTGGTGGAGAGGGTAAGCATCTTTATGCGTGATCTGACTGATCTTCCGGTAATCCACACACATTCTCATGGTACCATCCTTCTTCTTTAACAGCACCAATGGAGCCGCCCAGGGACTACAACTATCTCGGATGACCCCTGCATCCTTCATGTTCCTCAACATGTCCTTGGCGCATTGATAGTGTGCTGGTGTGATCGGCCTATACCTTTCTTTAATGGGTGGATGTGTACCTGTGGGGATATGATGTTGAACCCCCTTAATCCTCCCAAAATCTAGTGGGTGCTTGCTGAAAATCTGCCCATATTCCTGTACCACCCTGTGGTACACTCTTTGTGGTGTAGCGGGGTAGACTCAGTGCCGACATGTAACTCCCGGCACCACCCCTCTATCTGCAAGATTGGGTGCAAGGGTAGTGGGGGTGGTTTCATAGATGGAGTGGGCGTCTATGGTGAACAGCTTAGCTATGGTGGTGTAGCGGGGGAGCCTAACCTCTTCCTCCTCGCAATTCAGCAGTCTCACAGGCACTCTCCCCTTCTTGACATCAATCACCCCCCTGGCTGCCATTACTGTGGGCCAGTGCTCTGAAGGTGAGGGTTCCACCAACGCCGGGTAATCTCGTCCCTGGGGGCCTACTGCTGCCCTGCACAAAATCATCATCTCGCTCCTTGGCGGGACCACTAAAGGGCCTGCTTTCATCAACCGCTCTCCACCAATCTCTCCTCCCGTCAGGTTCACTTGCTGCCGATGCAGGAGGGCTCGGATCTCACGCTGAAGTGCCCTCTGCCGACCCCCTCCTGCAGTGGCAGACAGCTGCTGCAACAGGCTCAACACTTCTCCCATACAGTGCTTAATCACATTGGTCCCTAGGACCACTTTCGGGTTACGGTCACTGGGCTCATTCAGCACCACAATCATCCCTTGGCGTTTCAGCTGGGTTCGTCCCACAGTCAGGGTCACCTCCTTGAATCCCACCTGGGTCATAGGGAGCCCATTGGCCGCAATAATGGTCATGCTATCATCGGGAGGGGCAAGTTCACTATCGGCCCAATATTGCTGGTACAATGAATAAGGCATAGTCGTTACCTGCGATCTGGTGTCCAACAGGGCCATGGTCGGAACACCATCCACTGCGAGGGAGATGATGGGGCGACCCCCAACGTACCAGTCTTGCCAATCATTCGGGCCGTGAGGATCTACTCCTGAGGATTGGCCCTTGGCCTCAGGGGTTGCTCGTTTAACGGGCATCGCCTAGAGTTATGGCCAGGCTTGTTGCACTTGTAGCAAACAGGTGGCCCATACCGCGGGTCGTTGTTCTTCCTCCGCTGCATCCAAGGGACATCCTCCGGGCTGTCGGCGAGCTGGATCTTCTCCTGGTGCTTGGCTCTCGTCGGTAGCTAGAGTGCGGCAAGGATCCGGGTGAGGTCTTTGTTCATGCGTCGGACCTGCGAGGCCAGCGCTTCCATCATCCCGACGGGTGCGGCAGGGGCCGGTAGAGCCAAGGGAGGGGGCGCTACCGAGACAGGAGCAGTTTCGACCGGCCAAGGGGTCGCATCAGGAGCGCCAATGGTTGGTGCTTGCAGGGCCTTGATGGCCTGCTCTTTCAGTATTGTAAAGTCTAGGTCAGCATGCTCCAAAGTCCATAACTGCAGCTGTTTGCGATCTTCAGCAGACCCCAGTCCCTGCAGGAACTGCTCCGCTAGCATCTTGTTGCTGTCAGCGTCACTGATGGTGTCCACCCGCTTCAATGTCCGGAGGGCTGTCTGCAGTCGCAAGGCATAGTCTCTTATACTGTCCGCGGGTCGTTGCCGACACTGGTAGAACTGCATCCGCAACTCAGCCTCGGTGCGGGTTTCAAAGGCGGTCTGGAGTTTCTCGAAGATAGTGGTCACCGAGGCCCAGTCCGCGTCTGCCCAGGTCTCCATCTCCTGCTCGGCCGCGCCGGTCAGCTGCCCTAGCACCACCGTCGCATGCTGTCTGCCAGTCATGGCATACAAGTCAAGGATCGTGTTTATCTTTTTCCGGAACACCTGCAAGGCATGAGGCTTCCCATCGTACTGAGGTAGCCAGGTAGCACCGGGCACGTAGGGCAAGGAGATCGGCTTTACCTGGGCGACCGCCTAACCCGCGGCCTCCCTCGCTCTTGCAACCGGAACAAGGGCCGCCACATTCCCGTCTTCGGGCGCCGCCACTCCCGCAGCTGACGCCCCTCCGCTATCTCCGGTAGGTACGGACATCTTCCCTCCGTCCCCCTTGGTCTTTTTGGGGCACTCTGCTTGCTTTTTGCACCCCTCCGCTCTCAGGGGGCGGGGCTTCACTTTCTCGCCCTTTTGCTTGGAGAAGACGGTTTGGGCGGGAAACTTCTCGCCACAGGAAGGTGACAAAATGGCGGATTCTGCAATTTTTTAACGGGGACTCCGCTGACGATAACTTCAAGGCACACTTTCACAGGTAAGTGGATGGGTTCAATCCTGTTCGTGATGCCAAAAGAGTCGATGTGTACCGCCCCGGGGCTCGGCCGGCTGCCGAGCTGCTTGGATCCGTGCTCGTCGGTGGGTGGCTACTATACACGTTGAAAAGGCACTGCCCACATGGAAAAGGAAGTCTCATATACCCTGTACCTGTTATCAGCCATATCCTGTTTTAGAGATGCTGGCCCTTTAAAAGAAGGTGAAAGAGCACGCTCGCACCCTAGTCTGCATGTGCGAGGCCCAGGAGCCAGAGATCTGTCTAGGAGGATGAGACGCAGGAGAGCTGGAGGCAGAGTCCCGGGCTGCAGCGAGGCTGCGGGGACGAGGAGCAGGGAACATGGAGGAGGCTGAGGAGGGGGAGCGGGAGCAGCTGCCGCGGTCAGAGCGCAGGGGGACCAGGTCGGTGAGGGAGGAGCGGCACCGAGATAAGCGGTGGCCCCGGGAGTGGGACAGTAATACTGTCTTCTGAGCTGTGTATCTAATCCTATCATGTGATACTGTAAGGCCTCACGGGGCAGGCGGCTAACCTACTCATCGCTGGGTAGTTGATTGTCGTTGTCACGGGCAGCCTAGCTCAGCTCCATTGCCCCGAGGCGTACAGCAGATAGCTGGGGAAGGATGATGGGGGTAGTAGTGAGGTGAATGTCATGATGCCACCTGTGGTATGCAGCCAGGGAATCGACCACCACTGCTGTCGCTGTCCTCCGGGGCGGATGGTAGTAGGAGCCAGGGATGGTATCGCTCCCCAGAGGTGGAGTGGGCCCTGGGGAGGATGATGAGGGGGAGCAGTAATGGCGGGTGCCAAAGTGCAGAGCGGCAATGCCGGTAATCAAGAGACATAGTCTTTGGCTGCGGTTCCAGGTTGTTTATTCACTTTTGTGCAGTGCCGCTCACCCGGGTAATACTGGTCACTTTCTTTGAGGGGCTCCGTCGAACCTGAATCCTTTTAGAGATCAGTCCGGTGTGGTGTTAGATGTGTTCCCTCCTTGTAACGCCTATGCTGTGGATCCCCTGGCTTGAAGTTACGAGGGGACCCTGGGTTTCGCAAGCTCTTTACCCTATATATAGGTTCCGTGGTTCTGCTGTGGGGTCTGAAGTTATTCAAGGCCCCTAAACCTATATGGTACTGTGCTCAAGGGCGCTTTGTCATTAGGGAAGCTTGAAACGTTCTCCTTCCAGGCAGATTCTGGAAAACCAAAGTGGAGTATGATCTTCCCTAGGGTCCTGCCGCCCTGTATGACGTCGGTTCCAAGGGGAGAAGATTCCCTTTCCCCACGGCAACCGTTGTGAACTTCTCCTCCTTCCCACCAGAGCACCTATGAGGCATGACTGCTCCGTTGCTCTCCTGCTGGAGAACTCTCTAACTGTTGTGTTGGCTCCTGACTCGCCCTTCTGGCTGCTCTTCCCCCTCCCAGGTCCTAAGCTAGTGGGACTGGGGCCCCTGTATGAAGGCATCCTGTAAATACCCCTCTGTAGGCGACCCCTTTATTACCCGACCCTAGCCCAGACCCCAGTGGGAACAGGGGTAATCTGGTGTGTATTTTATCTCCTCAGGACACGGGTTTAGCATTACACTCAAAATTGGGTGCAATACTCTGTGGCGACTGAAACCTCAGGGCCGCCACAATACTGTCTGCTGAGCCGTGTATCTAATCTTATCCTGTGTTAGGGCATGTGTGCTCTTGTGCGTATTGCATGCATTTACGCTGCGTCCCCTACACAATCTATGAAGATTGTGCATAATCCATGCGCATGATGCTTTTTTGAACGCAGCGATTTGGATGCTGAAATTTTGATCCAAATCGGTGCGTTAAAAAATGCAGCATGTCACTTTTTTCGTGCGCTTTGAATAAAGCTCCCACTCTGTCTATGGGAGAGGCAGCATCCCGAGCACATGAAATCGGCATTTTTTTCTGCAGAAACACTGCATCCTTTATGCAGTGTTTCTACAGCGATTTGAATCGCACATGAGCTTCCAAATAACTGCAGAATTTTCTGCAGTGACACGACGCAACGTGCGCAAAAGCCCTTATACTATCTGCTGAGCTAGCGCTAACCCTCCCATGTGTGATGTTGTATACCAGGCTGTGTATCTAATTCTGAATAATATGCTGTGTATCTAAGCTTCTCTAAAGTGACAGTGTGCAGCTAAGCTTGTGTGACGCCCTGGCATTGCCAGGTGGTCACAGAAAAACAGTACACCCCACACAACACCATCTCACATCAGGTGCCATCTGCCACAAAACCCTAGCCACCCCTCCCAAGGTAGGAAGGACACACCAGTGGGCGGGACCAGGTGGATGGGAGCGCCAACCTAGGGGTCTTTAGGATCCAGGGAAGGGAACGAAGTCAGAAAGAGTCAGTAAGGAGTCAGAGAGAGTCAGAGACAGACAGTGACAAAGTGTGGAAGTGGAGAGTTGGAGAAAGGAGTCAAGTCTGTGCCTAGTGCAGGGTAGCCTGGGTAGTGGCCCTGGTCTACTGGCTAAGTGGCAAGCAGTGGACCGTGTCCAAAGGTGACAGGAGTTCGGTTGCGGGAAATCCAAGGTGGACCGGGGCAGGGTTGGAGCCCGCCGGTACCGACGGCGGAGATCCGGTCTGGAAACCGTGCACAGGCGGGGTACCTGGACCCTAGTTAGAAGACGGTTGCAAGCCCCTTCTTTAATTAACCAGGCCGGGGGCAAGGTTCCAGATGTTGCTCCAGTGTGTTAGCCCAGATAGAGCGAAACGGCAGCCCACCGCGGGGGATAGGGTATCTGCAACAACCCACTGAGATCCCAAGGGTCAGTTTTCGCGGGCACATCTCCCAACCAAAACAGAACCGGGAGAGGACTTCCCCGTTCCACACGAGGTTGTCCAAAGGAGAAGAAAAGTAAATAGTGCCGGAGGAAGGGACATTGGTACAGCAGCCGGGTGTGGGAACAGGATACACCTGAAAGCGGAAGCCGGCCACTGACACCTTGGTTTACCAGCAGACTTGTGTGCAATCATTTAATCGTGAGTACACCAACACCCTCCGGTCCGTACCAGTGCACCACCGCCAGCAGCCATCACCTCCCGTGTTCTGGACATTGAGCCCCGGGGCATCTACCCCTACCCACGGAGGGTCAAACACCTTGCTGCCGCTCGATCGCCCCGGGTGCTCCCCAACAGTAGCAGTGGTACCTCATCTTACCACACACCGTGGGTGGCGTCACAAACTATCTATAACAATCCCCTGTACACATTACATCCCCTTTTTATTTGAGTGTCCGCATGACCCCCGGGTCCGGAGACCCCTCGAGCCACTGCGGATCCGGATCCGAGCAGCTCGGCTGCTGGCACGGGAGCGGCACACTTGTGTATCTAAGGGTACCTTCACACTTAGCGATGCAGCAGCGATCCGACCAGCGATCTGACCTGGTCAGGATCGCTGCTGCATCGCTACATGGTCGCTGGTGAGCTGTCAAACAGGCAGATCTCACCAGCGACCAGTGAACAGCCCCCAGCCAGCAGCGACGTGCAAGCGACGCTGCGCTTGCACGGAGCCGCCGTCTGGAAGCTGCGGAGACTGGTAACTAAGGTAAACATCGGGTATGGTTACCCGATGTTTACATTAGTTACCAGTGTGAGCAGGGAGCAGGGAGCCGCGCACACTGAGCGCTGGCTCCTTGCTCTCCTAGCTACAGTACACATCGGGTTAATTAACCCGATGTGTAATGCAGCTACATGTGCAGAGAGCAGGGAGCCGCGCACACTGCTTAGCGCTGGCTCCTTGCTCTCCTAGCTGCTGTACACATCGGGTTAATTAACCCGATGTGTACAGCAGCTACATGTGCAGAGAGCCGGAGCCGGCAGCACAGGCAGAGTGAGAGCTGCAGAGGCTGGTAACTAAGGTAAATATCGGGTAACCACCTTGGTTACCCGATGTTTATCTTGGATACAGCTTACCTCAGCTGTCAGACGCCGGCTCCTGCTCCCTGCTCGCTTCATTTGTCGCTCTCTTGCTGTCACACACAGCGATCTGTGTGTCACAGCAGGAGAGCGGCTTTGAAGAAAACGAACCAGGGCTGTGTGTAACGAGCAGCGATCTCGCAGCAGGGGCCAGATCGCTGCTCATTGTCACACACAGCGAGATCGCTAATGAGGTCACTGCTGCGTCACAAAAAGCGTGACTCAGCAGCGATCTCGGCAGCGAGCTCGCTGTGTGTGAAGCACCCCTAAGCCTATCCTGTGTGAAATGTTCTGATAAGCCTCTGTATTTAAGCCTGTCCTTTGTGACGCTGTGTGCTATGGCTTCTATACATAAACTGAGTGAGGCCAGGCGGTGTATCTAAGTCTGTCCCGTGTCATACTGTGTGGTGTGGGCTCTGTACACAGGAGAAGGGGGGTTGGGAGGTTTATCTAAGCCTGTCCCATGTGATACTGTGTGGGATTTGTACACAGGGAGAGTGAGGTCGGGCGGTGTATCTAAGTCTATCCTGTGTGATACTGTGTGGTGTGGGCTCTCTACAAAGGTGGAGTGAGGATGGCTGCTCTTTTCTGCCTCATTGCTTGGCCCCTCTCCTCCTCTTCGGACAATTCATCTTATAGTTCTGAGGCCGTGGACCCCCTACCCTTCCGGTTTGGCCTCCCGTGAAGACTCCTCTTTGTGGCCACATGCCCACCTGCCAGGCCGCCCAGAACAATCAGTTCAGAATCTGCCTCCTGCCCAAACATTCAGCCTCAGTGACTTGTGCCTAATCCTGGAATGAAAGTAACAATCTGTTCCCGGCGTTGTTGCAACGGTCAATGCCCAAAGATCAAAAGATGCGTCCAGCAAAGAGGAGAACACGGAGAAGATTTCACAACTATCTTGATCAATTGGTTCAATAAAGTAAAATAAATGATGATCTCTAAGAAGAATTTAAGACGTCCACGTTCACCTCAGAATTTTTGCTTTTGAGTAGAGATGAGAAAACCGATTTGAAAAAAATTCAAATTCCCTTTAACCCCTTCAGCCCCCAGCCTGTTTTCACCTTAAAGACCCGGCCATTTTTTGCAATTTTGACCAGTGTCACTTTGACAGGTTATAACTCTGGAACACTTCAACGGATCCTGGCGATTCTGAGATTGTTTTTTCGTGACATATTGTACTTCATGTCAGTGGTAAATTTAGGCCGATATGTTTTGCGTTTATTTGTGAAAATTTCGGAAATTTGGCGAAAATTTTGAAAATTTTGCAATTTTCAAAATTTGAAATTTTATGCCCATAAATCTGAGAGATATGTCACACAAAAAAGTTACTAAATAACATTTCCCACATGTCTACTTTACACCAGCGCAATTTTTGAAAAAAAAAATTTCCGTTAGGAAGTTAGAAGGGTTCAAAGTTCATCACCAATTTCTCATTTTTCCAACAAAATTTACAAAAAAAAATTTGTTAGGTACCACATCACATTTGGAGTGATTTGAGAAACCTAGGCGACAGAAAATACCCAAAAGTGACCCAATTCTAAAATCTTCACCCCTCACTCTGCTCAAAACCACATCCAAGAAGTTTATTAACCTTTTAGGAGCTTCACAGCAACCAAAGCAATGTAGACGAAAAAATGAAAATTTTTCTTTTTTAACACAAAAATGTTACTTTAGCCATAAAAATTAGTATTTTCACAAGGGTATCAGGAAAATTGCATCATAAAATGTATTGTGCATTTTCTCCTGAGTACGCAGATACCTCATATGTGGTGGTAATCAAATGTTTGGGCACACAGCAGGACTCGGAAGGCAAGGAGCGCCATTTGAATTTTTGAGTGCAAAATTAGCTGCACTCATTAGCGGACGCCATGTCGGGTTTGAAGACTCCCCGAGGTGCCTAAACAATGGAGCTCCCCCATAAGTGACCCCATTTTGGAAACTAGAGCCCTCAAATATTTTTTCTAGATGTTTGATGTGCACTTTGAACTCCTGGGGGCTTCACAGAAGTTTATAACGTTGAGCCGTGAAAAGAAAAAAATTTTTTTTTAACCACAAAACTGTTGCTTCAACCAGGTAGCTTTTTTTATCACAAGGGTATCAGTAAAAAATGCACCATAAAATGTATTGTGCATTTTCTCCTGAGTACGCAGATACCCCATATGTGGTGGTAATCAAATGTTTGGGCACACAGCAGGACTCGGAAGGCAAGGAGCGCCATTTGAATTTTTGAGTGCAAAATTAGTTACACTCATTAGCGGACGCCATGTCGGGTTTGAAGACTCCCCGAGGTGCCTAAACAATGGAGCTCCCCCATAAGTGACCCCATTTTGGAAACTAGAGCCCTCAAATATTTTTTCTAGATGTTTGATGTGCACTTTGAACTCCTGGGGGCTTCACAGAAGTTTATAACGTTGAGCCGTGAAAAGAAAAAAATTTTTTTTTAACCACAAAACTGTTGCTTCAACCAGGTAGCTTTTTTTATCACAAGGGTATCAGTAAAAAATGCACCATAAAATGTATTGTGCATTTTCTCCTGAGTACGCAGATACCCCATATGTGGTGGTAATCAAATGTTTGGGCACACAGCAGGACTCGGAAGGCAAGGAGCGCCATTTGAATTTTTGAGTGCAAAATTAGCTACACTCATTAGCGGACGCCATGTCGGGTTTGAAGACTCCCCGAGGTGCCTAAACAATGGAGCTCCCCCATAAGTGACCCCATTTTGGAAACTAGAGCCCTCAAATATTTTTTCTAGATGTTTGATGTGCACTTTGAACCCCTGGGGGCTTCACAGAAGTTTATAACGTTGAGCTGTGAAAAGAAAAAAATTTTTTTTTACCACAAAACTGTTGCTTCAACCAGGTAGCTTTTTTTTTTATCACAAGGGTATCAGGAAAAAATGCACCATAAAATGTATTGTGCATTTTCTCCTGAGTACGCAGATACCCCATATGTGGTGGAAATCAAATGTTTGGGCGCACGGCAGGACTCGGAAGGCAAGGAGCGCCATTTCACAGCAAAATTGGTTGGAATTATTAGCGGACGCCATGTTGCGTTTGGAGACCCCCCTGAAGTGCCTAAACAATGGAGCTCCCCCACAATTGACCCCATTTTGGAAACTAGACCCCTCATGGAATTTATCTAGCTGTTTAGTGAGCACTTTGAACCCCTGGAGGCTTCACAAACGTTTGTAATGTTCAGCCGTGAAAATATTTTATTCTTTTTTTTACCACAAAATTGTTTTTTTTAAACAGGTAGCTTTTTTCCACAAGGGTATCAGGAAAAAATGCACCATAAAATGTATTGTGCAATTTCTCCTGAGTACGACGATACCTCATATGTGGTGGAAATCAATTGTTTGGGCGTACGGCGGGGCTCAGAAGAGAAGGAGTGCCATTTCCCAGTAAAATTGATTGGAATTATTAGCAGACGCCATGTTTCATTTGGAGACCCCCTGAGGTGCCTAAACAATGGAGCTCCCCCACATGTGATCCCATTTTGGAAACTAGACCCCCCCCATACAAAAAAAATTAGTTTGGCGAAATAAAAAATACAGACATCAGTACAAAAAAAAAAAAAAAAAATGAGCGCCTGCCACTAAGACCAGTGCCAAACGTGAGAGCAATGCACGAGTCTCGCATCGTATCATCCACTGCAGTCTGGAAGCGAGCAACTGCGCTGGATAATGCGATGCAAGAGGGCGGGGCGGCAGATGAGAAAGGGCGCAGCGGATGGAAGATGGGAAAGGGCGCAGCGGGTGGAGGAGCGGCAGAGGATGGGAAAGGGCGCAGCGGATGGATGATGGGAAATGGCGCAGCGGATGGATGGGAAATGGTGCAGCGGATGGAGGAGCGGCAGAGGATGGGGGGGGAGGTGAGATGGGGATACCTACCTTACAGGATGGATCTAGGCAACAGGATCACAGCAGACAGAAGAGGCAGCAGATGAAGGAGGCAACAGATCGAGGAGGGTGAGAGGGGGCAGTAGATGGAAAATGGGAGAGAGCAGGCAGCAGATCGGGGAAGGGGGCAGAGTCTGATGGGAGAGAGAGATGGCACATGGAGGAGGGGTGGCCCCGGGGGGAGGGTGGCTTGCAGCACATGTAGGGGGAGGGTGGCTTGCAGCACATGTAGGGGGAGGGTGGCTTGCAGCACATGTGGGGGGAGGGTGGCTTGCAGCACATGTGGGGGGAGGGTGGCTTGCAGCACATGTGGGGGGAGGGTGGCTTGCAGCACATGTAGGGGGAGGGTGGCTTGCAGCACATGTAGGGGGAGGGTGGCTTGCAGCACATGTGGGGGGAGAGTGGCCGCCGATCGGGAACAGTGGGGGCCGATTCGGGGGCAGCAGCGGCTGAAAAAGGTGGGTGCGACGGCGGCGTCAGTGGCGAGCATGGCGGCGGGGACAGCGGTGGATCGGGAGCGGCGGCGGGGACAGCGGTGGATCGGGAGCATGGCGCCGGGGACAGTGGTGGATCGGGAGCGGCGGCGGGGACAGCGGTGGACCGGGAGCATGGCGCCGGGGACAGCAGTGGATCGGGAGCGGCGGCGGGGACAGCGGTGGATCGGGAGCATGGCGCCGGGGACAACGGTGGATCGGGAGCATGGCGCCGGGGACAGCGGTGGATCGGGAGCATGGCGCCGGGGACAGCGGTGGATCGGGAGCATGGCGCCGGGGACAGTGGTGGATCGGGAGCAGCGGCGGGGCGATCGGAGACAGCGGCGGGGACAGCGGTGCATCGGGAGCAGCGGCGGGGACAGCGGTGGAGCGGGAGCAGCGGCGGGGCGATCGGAGACAGCGGCGGGGACAGTGGTGCATGGGGAGCAGCGGCGGGGACAGCGGTGGAGCGCGTGCAGCGGCGGGGCGATCGGAGACAGCGTCGGGGACAGCGGTGCATCGGGAGCAGCGGCGGGGACAGCGGTGGAGCGGGAGCATGGCGCCGGGGACAGCGGTGGAGCGGGAGCATGGCGCCGGGGACAGCGGTGGAGCGGGAGCATGGCGCCGGGGACAGCGGTGGAGCGGGAGCAGCGGCGGGGCGATCGGAGACAGCGGCGGGGACAGCGGTGGATCGGGAGCAGCGGCGGGGCGATCGGGGACAGGGGCGGGCGGCGGGGACAGCAACTTACCGCTCTCCTCGGCTTCCAGGGACGGTCACAGGCCGCAGATCCACATTGATTGGAGAGAGCGGTCACAAGACCGGTCTCTCCAATCAGAGCTGGGGGCGGGTGAAGCATCGATCACCCAGCTCCAGCCAATGGCCAGTGCTACAGCAGCACTGATCAGGGCTGGATTTCAATGTTCCAGCCATTTTCAATGGCTGGAACATTACATCGGCTGTAATTGGCTGAGCGGCGTTCGTCAGCCAATCACAGCCTCTGTAGGTTCGGGGAGGAGGCACCACCCCTCCTGAGGTCAGGCAGAGGTCCCCTCCTTCCCGAATCTACCGTTTAATTAAACAAATTTCACTCCCCGGGGCTCCGGGACCGCGATTTCGCCATGACGTACTGAGTACGTCATGGGTCGTTTAGCACCATGTCACCATGACGTACTCAGTACGTCAAAGGTCGTTAAGGGGTTAAACTTAACACCGAAAACTGGATTCACTATAATCCCAAAATGTTGAAATTCAATTCCCTCACATCAAATAAAGTGGAGGCTGACTAGCTAGCAATAAATCCTGTGGGTATATTTCACATAGTCCTCCACAAAGCCATTTTCTTTTGGTCCTTTCTTTCATTTTCATAATGCTCTTCAGCCTAATGGAAAGTATTGACATTGCTTGGTGACGCACATCATGGTATCACGTTGCCTGCACCAGCGTTGCTCCACGAAGTATTGTATTCGTTAATGCGTTCAGGAGACATCAAAGAATGATGGTAAGATGGAAAACTGGGCTGAAAAGATCTCACTACGTAGAGGGACAGGTGAGGGTGACATTGTGATATGTGTCACCCCGTGACGTCAATAGAGCCATAAAAAACTCCTTAGAGAGCAAAGACCCCACCTATTGTCTCCTTCCCAAAATTCTATAGAATGTAAGCCCGCAAGGGCAGGGTCCTCTTCCCTCTGTGCTAGTCTGTCTACTGGAACTTGTATATGTATTTGTGACACCCTGGCAGAGCCAGGTGGTCACACAGTAGGTCCCTGCACAACACCTTCCCTCACAGGGTTACACACAGCTGACCTGAAACCCTAGCCACCCCCCTCAGGGAAAGACAGGCACACCAGTTGGCCGGACCAGGCGGATGAGAAACGCCCACCTAGGGATCTAAACAGCCCAGGGCGGGAAAACAAACAGATTAAGTTCAGTCCAGTTCTGACAGAGGAAGTCTGAAGTACAAGTTGAGAGGAGTGGAAGCTGGGGCTAGGTGTAGCTCCAGCAGGAGGAGAAGCTCAAGTTCACAGGCACCGGGGTTGGAGCCCTGGTGCCTTGGCTAGGTGGCAGATGGTGGTCTCCATCAGCAGGCAACGGGAAGACGGCAGCCGGAGATCCAAGGTGGACCGGGACAGGGTTGGAGCCCGCCGATACCGACACCAGAGAACCGAAGCCGGAAACCGTGCACAGAGGGGGTACTTGGACCCTGAAGCCAGGGCCGGAACCAACGGCCTAGCTAATTAACCAATTGAGGGCAGAATTTTAGGTCCTGTCCCAACCAAAGTCCCGAAAGCAGACAACCACCCACAGAGAGAGATAGGGTATCAGCCAGGGCCCGGTAGATCCCACGGGTCAGCGTCAGCGGGCACGGCTCCTCAGGTATACAAAACACCGGGAGTGGACTCTTGCGTTCCACACCAAGAAGTCTACACAAACACAAAAGCAGTGCAGAGGAAAGAGACGGCAACCACCGTGGGTGGGTGACCCGAGTACAACCGGCCGCGGCTGCTATACACCAGCACCTTTGGTTTACCAAAAGACTAGTGTGATTTATTGACTATGAGTAACCAAACATCCCCTGGTACGTCTGAGAGTGTGGGCCCCTGCCACCGCCATCCCTTGCACCAAACCACCGGGTCCCGGGGCAACCATCCCTAGTCACGGAGGGGTTAACATCCAGCTGCCATCAAATCTCCCCCGGGTATCCCGCAACAGCAGCGGTGGTGTCACACTTCACCACACACCGTGGGTGGTGTCACGAACCGAGTACGGCCAAGCCCGTACAACTACATTTTTCCCCTTTCTCATTTGGCATGTCCGCTCGGCTGCTACAGGCGTGGGGGCGGCACATATTCTATATGTAACCCCCTTCTCATGTACAGCAGGATGGAATCAATGGTGCTCTATAAATAAATAATAATAATAATAATAATAAAAAAATGGTGAGAGGTAGCTAAATGGATGACCGTGTAGGGAGCTGCATGGAAATACAGGTGAGGGTAATGTCATGATGGTACATGAGGCCTAGTGATAGCTGGACACTTGAAGAGCGCTGAGAAGATGGAAGACTTTGCTAAAGTGAATTAGCTATGAGGAGAACTAGGCAGGGATCTGTGCTGAGGGAAAGGTTTTGGCAAGTCCCCCCATTATGTTGAATAAAGCGTAATGAACTAGTTACACATCAAAGAACGGATGGTAGGAGCTAGCTGAATGGAGGACTGGATAGGGAGATGCATGGAAGAACAAGTGAGAGTGATGTAATGATGTTACATGAGGCCTAGTGAGCACTGTAAACCCGAAGGCCTAATGAACTAGTTACACATCAAATATCGGATGGTGGGAGCTAGCTGAATGGAGAACCGGATAGGGAACTGCATGGAAATGCAGGTGAGGGTGATATCATGATGTTAGATGAGGCCTAGTGATAGCTGGACACTTGAAGAGCATTGTGAAGATGGAAGACTTGCCAAAGTGAGTTAGCTATGAGAACTTGGCAGGGATCTGTGCTGAGTGAAAGGTTTTAGCAATGCGTGTCACCCAATGATGTCAAAGAAGGCCTAATGAACTCCTTACACATCAAAGACCAGATTTTAGGAGCTAGCTAAATGGAGGTCTGGATAGGGAGCTGCATGGAAATAGGGGTGAGGGTCATGTCATGATGTTACATGAGGCCCAATGAGCACTGGAAAATTGAAGATCACTGTGAAGATTGAAGACTTGTCAAAGTTAGTTACCTATGAGAACTTGGCAGGGATCTGCGAAGGGGTAAAAGTTTGGGCACCGCGTGTCACCCCATGATGTCAAATAAGATCTAATGAACTTCTTACAGAGCAAAGATAAGATGGTGGGAGCTAGCTGAATGGAGGACTGGGTGGGGAGCTTGGAAGAAAAGGTGAGGGTCATGTCATGATGTTACATGAGGCCTAGTGAGTACTGCAGACACAAAGAGCACTGAGAAGATTGAAAACTTGACCAAAGTTAGTTAGCTATGCAGAGACCTGTGCAGTAGTCTGGTCAGAGGGAAAGGTTTTGGCAACACGTTCCACCCCATGATGTCGTATAAGGCCTAATGAAAGCCTTACACACCAAAGAATGGATGATGGGAGGGTGAGGGTGATGAAATTACATCAGGTGACGCTGGAATCTTTGATCATGGAAAACTGAAACAACGATAGTTAGCTGTCCAGAGAACCAGCTGTGAGAAAGGTTTTGCCAACAAAATGATGTGCATCACCCCATGATGTTGAGTGAGGTCTGGTGAGCTCCTAAGGCACCAAAGTCCAGATTGGGGGGAACTGGCTGCATGGTGGATCAGGTGGGGAGCTGCAAGGAAAGAAAAGTAAAGGCGATGCAATGAGGCCTACTAAGCATCAAAGTCCAAGAGCATTGTGATGACAGAAGACTAGACCAGAGGGAGTTAGCTGTGCAGAGAGCTGGATGAGGAACTGTGCAGAGGTTTTGGTGAAAGGTGAAGTGAGTAATATTTTTTTTTCTAAACTATGCCATTATTTTCTCTTGGATCATGTGATGAAGTTGACTCGCCCACCCCAGGGCTATGGGACACCCGGTGCCGGGCCGGACTAGTCCGGGGATTGTCAGTGGTGGCTGGGCCCGACTCCATACCCTGGTGGGGTCAATTAATATGGCTGGTGACTTGGGGGTGGTTAAAGTTTGTATTATTCGTGACGCCACCTGTGGTTTGCGGCTATTAAGCCGCCGCTGCTGTATGAGGCCTCCGGGGTGATGGAACGGCAGCAATAGTGTTACTGCTCCCCACAGGTGGAGCGGTGCCCTGGGGTAACAGTTGGTGCTTGTAAGTGTCTATGGTGCATAGTAAGGGAGGCGACACCAGGGGTGCAGTTTCAAGAGCTTTACTCACAATTCCTGGTTGTGGCGCGCAGGTGCCTTTGGACTGCTGGGACACACTGAGAGGGACCTCCGCTGATCCCGGGTAGATCCTGGAATAAAAGCCGGTGCACCCCTCTACTGTGTTCCTTTCTTCATCTGACTTCTGAGCCTCACCCTTGTTGGCTGAACCTGGCTTGGCCTCCACTACAGCCTCCGGGCCAGGGGCTTGCCTGTCGGTAATTTTACCCCCTTTCCAGAGGTTCTGCTGTGGGCTGTGGCCCGGGGAGTTTGCAACTTCCCCGGGCCTCGGTTTTTACTTTTGGAGTTGACTTCTCCTCCTCCAGTTTCTAGGGACCGTCCCCTGTGTGCAGCTTGATCCCTCCACTGATGTTTCTGTGGAGCAGGCCACAAGCCTGAAAGCTATCTGTGGCCCTAGAATCCCTTTTGTTCTACTTGGTGTCACCTGGACCTACTGGGTCCCAGGGTCTTCACCAGGAAGCGTCGCTTTCTTCTTCTTGCTCCTGACTGACTAGAGCACTTCTCCTTTCAGCTCTCTCTGCAGACTCACACTTCTCACTTCTCTGCCTCCCACAGACGTCCTCACTCCCCTCCTCCCTGAGGTAAACTGAAACTCTCTCTCTTGACCTTCCTTACTATTCTGCTCTCGGGTGGCTCCTCCCACCCCCAGTTGCAAAGCTACCACCCTATTGGAGCAGGGATGGGTCTTACGGTCCCTCCCAGCATGCAGCATGGGAGGGTAGCTGCCACTGTCCCTGGTCCCTGTGTGTACCTAACAATGGTGTAGTGCAAATTTGCCTGTGGACCGGCGTTTACTCCTTTCCTTACCCAGGATGGGACATCACACCTCTGGCTAGGGTGCAATGTTCCTGTGGCGACGGAAGCCTCAGGGGCGCCACAGTGTGATATTGTGGGTTATGAACCATTTTGTGTGGGTTCATGTTTTGGGCGTGGTGGTCTTGACTCGCCCACCCCAGGGCTATGGGACACCCGGTGCCGGGCCGGACTAGTCTGAGGGTAGTCAGTGGTGGCCCGTGGCCGTGGTGGGTCAGTTAAATATGGCTGGTGACTTGGGGTTTGTGTTCGTGACGCCACCTGTGGTATGCGGCTATTAAGCCGCCGCTGCTGTGTGAGGCCTCCGGGGTTATGATATGGCAGCAATGGTGGTACTGCTCCCCACAGGTGGAGTGGTGCCCCAGGGACACTGTTGGTGCTCGTGAGAGTCTATGGTGTTGTGTGGATAACACGGTGCAGGGCCGACAGGCAGTGAAAGAAACAGGCACAAACAACAGTCTCCTTACCTTCTCTTTTACTTCACAAACGGTTAGTCCTGGGAGACCGTTACAGGTGGTAGAGGGCTCCGGCCGGCCTGGAAGTAACTGAGATGTCGTTTTGGCCAGATGAGTATGAGTCCTACTCCTGTTCTTTTCCTTGCTGTGATAGGACCCTGCTCTCTGGATTTAGCAATGGCCCTCTTGCTGCTGGGACTGACGGTACGTCCCTTTCCCTCTGTGGTAGGATGCACAGGCCCTCTCTGGTGCTTCTCTGCTGGAGTCCACACCGGGCCCTGATGATGCAGCTGTACCTTCGGGCTGTTTATGGGCCAGGTGCTTGCAGCTCTCCTGCCCTTCGGATTCAGCTACCAGGGAGTATTTTAGGCCCTGGTGGCCACAGACTCCGATGTCCGAGTCTCTTCTTTGCCTCTCTGCTCCTCCTGCCTCACTGGGCCAAGCTGCTCCAGCTCTAGGCCCCAGTTCCACAGGACAGCACTACTGTGCATCTGCTTGCTATGACTTCTCTCTACAGACTGACCACTAACTCCTCCCTCAGGCCAGACTTAAGGAATGCTCCCTGAAACTCCATGTTCAGAGTTCCCCTGCTGGCCTGAGGGAGAACTGCGTTGGATGTTAAACTTACTGGCCAATAGACCTCCCAATTACCTCCAGGCTCAGCATTAACCCTTTGGAGGGGCAATGCTGTTGTGGCGACCAGGCCCTGGGGCGCCACACTCCCCCTTAGTTAAACTCAGTACTCCAGGACTGAAGAAAACAAAACAAGACATAACATGTTACAACCTTAAACAACTTTAAGAGTCCAGTGTGGCTCCCTGCCGGGTGTCCATTACACTGCTCCATGGGGGACCCGCCGCGATAAAACCCCCAACGTAGGCTCTGGGCGTGCGTCAGAGCATTGATGACCCCAGTCTATGCACGCCAGACGGGTTTTTCTTCAGGGGTGCTGAGCACACTGGTGCTAACTATGTACAGCTAGAGTGTTGGCCACCCATAGTCCAGTGGCCCAATTGTCCATTTACTTAATCACCTAAGACAAAAAACATTTTATACAAGACATTTCAACTAACTATATACATTCTGTTAGGTATTTTACTTTCTATGTTCTATACCTTGGAGGGGGCTGTCCCCGAGTGCTACGTTGGGACCGGCGTAGCTCTGGGGTTTGTCCCTGACTACTTGGAGTGTCTGCCCCCTCCGTGTTACTGGTAGGCCTAACCCTGACAGGTATGCGTGTTGGTTGCCTACGGGGTCTCAGATTCGCCAAGGGTACGACAGGTTCACCACTGGCAGGGGGTTGATTCTCCTGTTCTACTGCTGGCGTGTCATCTTGTGTTGGGACGGACAGTTCCTTAGGTGGATCTGGAATCTCTTCTGTCTCCGGCTCGACCAACTGCGGGAACGTCAAGACTGGTACCACTATGGCGTTATTGATTCGGGTCCAAGTTTTGGGGAATTTTCCGAGGATTGTTTGGATCATTTCTTCCTCCTTTTCTTGAATTTGGGGACTTCCTTGTATTTCTTCTACTTCTTTTTGGATTTTGCACCGCTCAGGGCATGCTTTCAGGCGGTCCCTAGAAACTGTTTGATAGGTCTTGCCTTCATCCTTGCTTATGAGGCATACCTTACTATTGTCAAAGTTGGAGGGAATATTGGTGTAGTGTTCATTCTCCCACTGATCATCTAATTTATGTGCCCTCCGCTTTTTCTTGAGGACCTGTTCTCCAGGTGCTAAGGGAGTTGCTGGGGCCATTTGATTGTAGTTCTGTTCTTGTCTCATTCTTGCTTGGGACAGGCTCTTTTCTACGCATTCCTGAACTCTGCGGTACTGCTGTTGTCGCTCTGTATCCCAATCTTCTATCTCTTGAACTGCTTTGGGTGACACAGTTCCCATCTCCAAGTCTACAGTTAACTTGCCAGGTCTTGCTCGCATCAGGTAAGCAGGGTTGCAGTTGGTCGAATTTACTGGGATATGGTTATACAGGTCTACCAGATCTGGTAACTTCTCTGGCCATTGGTTTCTTTCTTCCAGAGGTAGAGTCTTGAGCATATCAATAACCACATGGTTCATCTTCTCGCACAATCCATTGGTTTGGGGGTGGTACGGTGTTGTTCTGATTTTCTTACAACCGTACATGTTACAGAACTCTTGGAACACTTCTGCCTCGAATGCAGGACCTTGATCAGTCAGTACCCTTTCAGGGTAACCATGAGGTCGACAAAAGTATGCCTGAAACGCTCTAGCTGCTGTTCTGGCTGTCTGGTCTTTCACAGGCACTACTACCAGGAAACAAGAGTAATGGTCCACAATGGTGAGGGCGTAAACATTGCCTGACCGGCTCGGTGTTAACTTCACGTGGTCCAGGGCCACCAACTCTACGGGCTGCTTCGTGACAATTGGCTGTAGGGGAGACCTCTGGCTGGCATCATCTTTCCGCCTCAGGTTACATGGACCACAGTCTCGGCACCACTTCTCGACTGTCTTTCTCATGTGCACCCAGTAGAACCGATCACGGAGTAGGGTCTCCAACTTCTTCCACCCGAAGTGTCCTGCTTTATCATGGTAAGCTGCTAGGACCATTGGAGCATCCCTCTGTGGGACCACTATCTGCCAGACGAGTTCATTCGTTCGCCAGTTGACATATCTCTTGCATAGCTTGCCTTGGTAGGTGAACAGTCGTCCCCTCTCCTTCCACAGCTGCTGGGCTTCTTCTGGAGCATCTGGGCCAAGATGGGTCTCAGCTTGTGCTAGCTTTTCTTTGACCAATCGCACGGCCGGGTCACCGTTCTGTGTCTCTTCCCAATTATGGTGGAGTAATGGGTTGACCGAGATCTCGTGCTGGCTCGAGCGCTTCTCTCCTACAGCATGCTCACACTGGGAAACACCTTGGTGATGGAAAGCCGGTAACTCTATCTCTTTGAGTTCATCCAGGTCTTCTCCAGACTCGGGTAAGTGAGGCATTCTGGACAGCGCATCAGCATTGTTATTATTCTTGCCAGCCCGGTACTTGATGGTAAAGTCAAAGTTAGACAGCCGGGCCATCCATCGCTGCTCCAACGCACCTAGCTTGGCTGTTGCCAGATGTGTCAACGGATTGTTGTCCGTGAAGATGGTGAACTTGGCCATCGCCAGATAGTGCTTGAAGCGTTTAGTCACTGCCCAAACAATAGCGAGGAACTCCAGCTTGAAGGAACTGTAGTTTTCTGGATTCCTTTCTGCGGGACGAAGCTTCCTGCTGGCATAAGCTATCACCTTCTCTCTGCCTCCCTGCACCTGGGACAGAACTGCTCCCAGGCCCACGTTGCTGGCGTCTGTGTACAGTACAAACGGCTGGCTGTAATCAGGGTAGGCCAGAATTTCTTCTCCCGTGAGAGCCCCTTTCAGCCGTACAAAAGACGTTTCTATTTGGCTGTTCCATTCAAATGGAGGGCTCTGCTTCTTAGCCTGCTTTGGCTGGCCCACCAGGAGATCTTGAAGAGGTGCTGCTATCTTGGTGAAACCATAAATGAACCTTCGGTAGTCGCCCACCAGCCCAATGAACTGCCGCACCTCCTTTACCGTGGTGGGTCTCGGCCAGTCCTTGATTACTGTGACTTTCTCTGGATCAGGTGCCACACCTTCTGCGCTGACCACATGACCCAAGTACTGTACCTTTTGGCTTCAAGAGGTGACATTTGGACGGCTTTATCTTCAGGCCATACTCCGACAGGGACTCGAACACTTCTGCTTAGTGCCTCAGGTGGTCTTCATAAGTCTTGGAGTAGACTATGACGTCATCCAGGTACAACAGCACGGTTTCAAAGTTGTGATGGCCCAAGCAGCACTCCATCAACCTTTGGAATGTCCCTGGGGCGTTGCAGAGCCCGAATGGCATACAGTTGAACTCGCAGAGGCCCATTGGTGTCGTGAATGCAGTCTTCTCCTTGTCCGCCTCTGCCACGGGAACCTGCCAATACCCACTGGTGAGATCCAGGGTGGAGAAATAATTAGCTGATTTTAAGGCTGTTAGTGACTCTTCTATTCTGGGTAGTGGATAAGCATCTTTATGTGTAATGCGGTTAATTTGTCTGTAATCTACGCACATTCTCATTGCACCATCTTTTTTCTTTACGAGCACTAGTGGAGCTGCCCAGGGGCTACAACTATCTCTGATAACCCCAGCCTCCTTCATTTCCCGTAACATTTCTTTGGCACGCTGATACTGTGCTGGGGGTACAGGGCAGTATCTCTCTTTAATGGGATGATGATCACCCGTGGGGATTTGATGTTTAACCCCTTTTACCTGCCCAAAATCTAGGGGGTGTTTGCTGAAGACCCGCTCGTACTCCTGTACCACCCGGTAAACCCCATGCTTTTGGTGTGAGGGGGTGGAGTCGGTGCCCACATGTAATTTTTGGCACCAGTCTTCCAGCTGTCCCTTGGAGCCATTGTCTTCCGCCTGGTCGGATGGGATCAAGGGTTCCACTGCTTTGATGGTATTGTTACTGACAGTGTATAGTTTTGCTACAGTGGCGTACCGGGGCAATTTGGCTTCCTCCTCCCCACAATTCAGGACGCGGACGGGCACTCTTCCCTTGCGGACATCTGCTACCCCTCTGGCTATCAGGACACCAGGCCTACTTTCTGAATACACAGGTTCCACCAGGGCCTGGTAATCTTGACCCTTGAGGCCTATTGCTGCCCGACACCATATCAACATTTCACTTTTGGGGGGAATTGCTATAGGGAGAGGGTCACTTACCCTTACACTGCCAATTTCTCCTCCGGCCAGCTCTACCTGCTGCCTCCTCATCAGGGCTCTGATCTCCCTCTGTAGGGCACGCTGCTGCCCGGAGCTGGCACCTTCAGATGCCTGCTGCAACAAAATTATCACTTCGGCAATACAATTTTCCATCACATTTGTACCAATGGTTAGCAGTGGGTTAGATTCTTTGCGATCAATATCTACAATTATCATCCCCAGACATGGCAATTCTACCCGCCCCATTTTAATGGTTACTTCCTTATACCCAATTTGAGGCAAGGGCTGACCATTACTGGCCACAATTGTTAAATCATCATCTGGGCCATGGTCAATGTCTGAATCAGCCCAATATATTTTGTACAGTTTATAGGGGATGGTTGTTACCTGGGACCCCGTATCCAGGAGGGCATTCAAAGGGATCCCATCCAGCACAATAGGAAGGACCGGTCGTCCGCCCACATACTTGCTGCGGCTGGGGTTTGAGCCGGGCTTCCTTACACCTGGGGGTTGGCTCCTGGCCCCAGGCTCGGCCCATTTAAAGGACAGTGTCGTGCAATGTGGCCCGCCTGGCTGCAGCGGCGGCAGATCGGTTGTCCCGTTGAATCATACCGGTCTGTATCTTTTCCTCGGGTCGGCGTAATCCTCCTCTGTCGCATCCATGGGACGTCATCTGGGCTGGAGGCCAACTCGATTCTTGCAGGTGATGGGGTCACTTGTAGAGACTGCACGGTCTTGGCAAGGGCAGCTACAGTCTTGGTCAGCTCCCGGACCTGCTGTCTGAGCTCTGCAGTGGGATCCTTTTCCAGGGACTGCGCCTCGGCCCCTGCAGCAGCTGGTGTTGCAGGCACCACCCCGGGGTACGTGATAGCAAGAGGCCGGAGGGGTACTGGGTCATTCGGTGTAGATTCTCTCAGTACCCGGATGGCCTGGTCCTTAAACTTTGCAAAGTCCAGAGCAGGGTTCTGCAGGACCATGATACGCAGCTGGGTCCTGTGGGTGTCTGACAGGAGCCCCTCTATGAACTGCTCAGTTAGGAGTTTGTCTTCTTCACGTACACTCTCTGGGTCCACCTGTTTAATTGCTTTCAGGGCCTCCTGCAAGTTTAAGGCATAGTCCCTTATGCTGTCTGTGGCCCGTTGTTTGCACCCAAAGAATCTCATCTTTATTTCTGCTGCGGTGCGGGTGTCAAAAGTAATCTTTAACTTGGCCAGTATCTGGGTTGCTGTCCCTTTATCTGTATCAGGCCAGGACATCACTTCACGCTGGGCCGCGCCGGCTAGCTGCCCCATTATTATGCCCACCTTCTGGCTCTCAGCCAGAGGATACACTCTAAACAAGCTGAGCAGCCTTTCTCTGAAGTCGCTCAGGGTATGTGACTCCCCGGAGTACTGCGGCAGCCATTCTGCTCCTGGGATGTACGGCATTGTGATCGGCATTACCGGCGCTACAGCGGGGGCTGGGGCGACGGCGACTGGGATTTCTTCGGCTGGTGCTGCGGCGTCTCGGGCTATGGCAGCCACCTGCTCTCCCTCTGAGTCGGACATCTTCCTCCCCCTTAGTGAACCTTACCAGGCTCCGTTCACTTTTCAAATTCCCTCCTGGGTCGCGCGGGGTTAACGGCGCTCTGCTCTGATGGCGCGCTCCCTTCGCGCTCTTTTTCAGGCACGCCCCCCTTCTTCCTGCGCTCAGCGAGGCTAATGGCGGCGGCAGTTTTCAAACAGTAACACAGTCTTTTAAGCACAGTTTCTGCAGGCGCACAGTACCCGGTGGGACCGGGCACGAAATCCCGTTTGTGACGCCAAAATTTGACTCGCCCACCCCAGGTCTATGGGACACCCGGTGCCGGGCCGGACTAGTCCGAGGGTAGTCAGTGGTGGCGGGGCCCGACTCCGTGGCCCTGGTGGGTGTCAGTTAAATATGGCTGGTGACTTGGGGTTTGTGTTCGTGACACCACCTGTGGTATGCAGCTATTAAGCCGCCGCTGCTGTGTGAGGCCTCCGGGGTGATGATATGGCAGCAATTGTGGTACTGCTCCCCACAGGTGGAGCGGTGCCCCGGGGACACTGTTGGTGCTCGTGAGAGTCTATGGTGTTGTGTGGATAACACGGTGCAGGGCCGACAGGCAGTGAAAGAAACAGGCACAAACAACAGTCTCCTTACCTTCTCCTCTTTTACTTCACAAACGGTTAGTCCTGGGAGACCGTTACAGGTGGTAGAGGGCTCCGGCCGGCCTGGAAGTAACTGAGATGTCGTTTTGGCCAGATGAGTATGAGGCCTACTCCTGTTCTTTTCCTTGCTGTGATAGGACCCTGCTCTCTGGATTTAGCAATGGCCCTCTTGCTGCTGGGACCGGTGGTACGTCCCTTTCCCTCTGTGGTAGGCTGCACAGGCCCTCTCTGGTGCTTCTCTGCTGGAGTCCACACCGGGCCCTGATGATGCAGCTGTACCTTCGGGCTGTTTATGGGCCAGGTGCTTGCAGCTCTCCTGCCCTTCGGATTCGGCTACCAGGGAGTATTTTAGGCCCTGGTGGCCACAGACTCCGATGTCCGAGTCTCTTCTTTGCCTCTCTGCTCCTCCTGCCTCACTGAGCCAAGCTGCTCCAGCTCTAGGCCCCAGTTCCACAGGACAGCACTACTGTGCGTCTGCTTGCTATGACTTCTCTCTACAGACTGACCACTAACTCCTCCCTCAGGCCAGACTTAAGGAATGCTCCCTGGAACTCCAGGTTCAGAGCTCCCCCTGCTGGCCTGAGGGAGAACTGCGTTTGATGTTAAACTTACTGGCCAATAGACCTCCCAATTACCACCAGGCTCAGCATTAACCCTTTGGAGGGGCAATGCTGTTGTGGCGACCAGGTCCTAGGGCGCCACAGTCTGTCTATTCGATATCTTGTTTGTCCTGTTAAGTCAGGTTATATCCCCATGCAGTGCTTCTGTCCCTAGACGCAAAAATGGAGGGGAGCCAGCACTGCCTATGAATGGCATGCAACAATAAAGAAATAAAAAGTGTAATATTCACAAATTCATTCCTACTGTAACAATTCAATGAGATTTTTTGCAAATGATTGATCAATGATTTGAGCCCCCCTGCCCCGTCACGGCAAATCTCTATTTATTCTTTATTGTTGCATGCCATTCATAGGCAGTGCTGGCTCCCCTCCTTTTTTGCGTTTAGCTGGTCGGTGGTAGACCGCCACCATGCCGTGCACGCCCAGTGTGGTTTGCAAATTCCTTCTGTCGCCATCAAAATTCAGTTTGGTGCTTGTTCACACACAGCCACCGCCTCCTGCTCCAAGGCATCATTATTTAAACACCACCTGCCTGAACCTTGTTCCGCCCTCATCCATGTTTGCTGGTCTGGCACTGTGAGGGCCAGTCCTGACATTGTGCTGGTGTGTGTGGTTCTGCCAGACACACTGGCACCTGGGCTGCCTTTATTCGCGGTTGTCAGTCCTGGCAGCATGGGAGCGGTTCAGACATGTCTCGGGTAAGTGGTGTTTTCATATGGTCCTGCTCATTATATGAGACCTTATGGTACAATATTAATTTATAATATAGCGTTCGGGACCCCCCTATAGAGATTTGCCGTGACGGGGCAGGGGGGCTCAAATCATTGATCAATCATTTGCAAAAAATCTCATTGAATTGTTTCAGTAGGAATGAATTTGTGAATATTACACTTTTTATTTCTTGTTGCATGCCATTCATAGGCAGTGCTGGCTCCCCTCCTTTTTTGCGTTTAGCTTCTGTCCCTAGGTCTGGGTGAGCAGGCCTGGAATCCACCCAAACTCTCTGTTTACTTGGGGGTTAGTCAGTCTGGCTGAGCAGGAGAAGAGAGAAGGAGTCTGTTGGAGAACTTCAAGAGACAAGGAGCAAGATTGATTCTCTGAGGGAAAAGCTGACACGCCAGAGAGACTGAGAAACCCCGATTTTGCCTGGAAAAGGACTGCTGGAGGATTGTGACTGATCCCTGGGACATTTATGCCATTACTGGACTATTTTACCGTCTGGGGTGGATTGTTTTGTGGACTCTCTGATTTGCTTGTAATAAATGTTCTTTGGATTGCCACTCATCTCTCGCTCTGTTGATTGTGTGATATGGGAGAAGGACCCCATCACAGGTCAGAAGAGACATCAGAGCATGATTACACAAATTACATTCACATGAAATAAATTTGACAATTATTCGAATTTCCCATCTGAATTCACTTGAATAAATCCAAATTTCGGCAGATTCACTCATGACCAATGGTCTGTAATTTGCTGCACAGGGACACTTGCTGGCATCTATCTCTCACCTTTCTGTGAAGGACAAGGTCGTATATAACTATTCACTGGAACTTTCCACATCACGTTGACCCAATCCTGTTGCTTTTGATTGTGAGGGGCTGATGGCACACCTGGCACAATAGCTAAGCTTAAAGATGAGAACGACTTTGACAATTTTGGTGCCAGAACTTCTCCATAGAGTCTCATCTTGTGAGACGTTCCCTGTACCTCCTAAAATTCATCTGAGGATGTCCAACTGGTGAACTATAGATAGAGACATATCATTGCTGACCCCAGTTGTTACTCACCTCTCCTGGATCCAACACTTGACTCTCTGTCTTACTCCTGCTCCCCCCCACTCTTTCACACATGAGTTGTCCATGCTCCCTGTCCATGTAGGCTGGCTTAGGCAGCAGGACAGCACCTGAGTATTCAGGTAGTTGTCATCCTCTCCACTATCGTGGACTACTTTACTGTACATGAAGCTTGTGACAGACCCAGTTTTGCCACAAAACTAAGCAACTTTTCTATTGCTCTGGCTGGTTCTGCCATGGACCTTTTGACAAACAAAGCTCTGCTTCATCTCATTGTAGCTTTACTATATCGCTGGTTAGTTCTCCATTGGTCTTTCAAACAAGTTGAGTTCTGTTCTAACATTGAGTCAAATCTGCTGTACTGTACCTCTGTGACAAACTCAGCTCTGCTATCTGCTTGAATGTACTATGCCATTTCATTGTGCATCTCACCTCTGAACCACTATAGTCTTTTCAGCTTCTGCTGTTCCCTTTATTTCACTTTGCGCCTACTGTTGCCATTCTGGTACCACATCTTCTGTAGTTCCATCTGACACTCCCTGCTGCACCAACGTCTTCGGTCCGTGCTGCATAAGAATGGCTCACCCAGACCAAGGGACTTGAGGATCTCTGTCTCTAGGTCAGACATAACACCAGTCCACCACCAAAAGCATCTTTAATGATACATGAGTATGAGAAGGCGCTTATGGGGCAGTGGAAGAACGTGGCCTTCTCTGAAGAATCCCATTTTCTATCAAGTAGGGAAAGAGACAAGATGGTGGAGGCAGTGAGATGGGGCAATCTTCTGCTGGATCCTGGTGTCCATGCATTGTAAGGGTGTGACGGGAACCACCTGCCCGACATTGTACATGTCTCCCCATCATAGTAGTGGGTTTCACTGACAGCAGTGGTCTCCTGAAGGAGGATAATGGCTTGAGGAAAATATCAGAGATAAACGTCATCACCTTAATCTCTGATGTTTTCCTATTTTCCTATATTTTCCAAATCCTCGGTTCTCAATTCAATCAAAATATTCTGTGGGACGTTGAGATTAATGAAGGGTGCACCTCACATGGCAAAAAAAGGGAAATAAAAAATAATGGAGGTTTTTTTCTTCCCATTTAACCCAGAAACTATATAAGACATATACTGCCGGGCACTCGGTAAGTTTGTAATAAGTAAAGTCACAAGACAAGGATCACCTGACCTCGTGGCGCAACGGTAGCGCGTCTGACTCCAGATCAGAAGGTTGCGTGTTCAAATCACGTCGGGGTCAGAATTTTTTTTTTATGTCTGATAGCTGTGAAAATCAATACATTGAACAAATACTGGAGGATGGGAGCGGAGTCTGAATTTTAGGTCCACTGCATAGATAAATATGAGATAAATAATAGATAAAGAAGTATCCATTGTCCCTTAACATCCCTATCTATTAACTTCCCATATATTTATTTATCTATCTATCTATCTATCTATCTATCTATCTATCTATCTATCTATCTATCCTTCTTACGGAGCCACTCCTTAGTTACCCTGGCTGTGTATTTTAGGTTATTGTCATGCTGGAAGACCCAGTCATGACCCATCTTCAAGGCTCTTACTGAGGGAAGGAGGTTGTTGACCAGAATCTTGTGATACATGACCCCATCCATCCTCCCTTCACTACGGTACAGTTGTGTTCCTGTCCCCTTTGCAGAAAAGCACCCCGAAAGTATGATGTTTCCACCCCCATGTTTGTATTGTTGGGATCATGTTTTAAGGGTTGTACTTATACATCTTCTTTCTCCAAACACGACGAGTGGAGTTGATGCCAAAAGTTCTATTTTGGTCTCATCTGACCCCATGGCCTTCTCACATGCCTTCTCTTGGTCATCCAGATGGTCATTGGCGAACATCAACAAGCATGGACATGTACTGGTGTGATTAGGGGGGCCTTGTGTGCCCTACAGGATATTAATTCATGACGGCATAGTGTGTTACTAACTATAATCTTTGAGACTGTGGTCCCAGCTCTATTCAGGTCATTGACCAGGTCCTCCTGTGTAGTTCTGGGTTGATTCATGACCTTTCTCAGAATCATCCTTACCCATTGAGATGAGATCTTGCATGGAGACCCAGACGGCATAAGATTTATAGTCATCTTGTATTTCTTCCATTTTCTAATAATTGCAACAACAGTTGTTGCCTTCTCACCAAGCTGCTTGCCTTTTATCCTCTAGCTCATCCCAGCTTGTGCAGGTCTGCATTTTTGTCCCTGGTGTCCTTAAACAGCTATTTGGTCTTAGCCATGGGGGAGAGGCTGGAGGGTGATTAATTGTGTGGATAGGTGTCTTATATAAAAGTAACGAGTGCAAACAGGTGCAATTAATACAGGTAATACAGTGCAGAGTAGGAAAAAAAAAAATAACAGGTCTGCTAGAGCCAGAATTCTTGCTGGTTGGTCAGTGATAAAATACTTATTTCATGCAATACAATGCAAATTAATTATTAGATAGATTGAATGAAAGATGGAAGGAAAACAGAAAAGGAAAGAAAGAAAGAAAGAAAGATGGAAGGAAAGAAAGATGGAAGGAAAGAAAGAAAAAGGGAGGGAAAGAAAGATGGAAAGATAGAAAGGAATCAAGAAAGAAAGAAAAATGGAAGGAAATGAAGAAAGAAAGAAAGAGAGAAAGACAGAAAGAAAGAAAGAAAGAAAGACAAAAAGAAAGAGAGAAAAAGAAAAAAATGGAACAGCACAGGGCATCAGCAACATGGGTGCAGGGAACCCTACATAAACCAATATCTAGTGATAAATTAGCACAAAAAGAGATAGACATTAGATAGATAGATAGATAGATAGATAGATATCAGATGATTACATATATAGGTAGTTTAGATTTTCCACACCTTTTGTATTTGCCTTTCTTTATTGTATCCGGAATTAATTGGGTTTTGCAGCTAGTAAAATATTTGCATTTGGACAGTGGCAGAAGTGAAGGGTGGGACACTTGTAAACTCCATTGTTGTCCCCTTTGACCCATCTATGGGGGAATTAAACACAGCTTATCCTCTTAATCCATTATATCTGTGGGGTCCATTGTGATTCTCTCATTTTTGGCTTTAAAGAGCCTAAATCCTATCTCTTTCTTTGACTGACCACTCCTTAGAGATTCACTCCGCTTTAATTCGCCATCAAGCTTCTTCAAACTCATCTCATCGGCTTTATAAAGTCCATAAAATTGGTTTAGGCTTCCATAGAAACAGGAGATTACAGCGAAAAATCCCTCGAAAGAGGAAATGCCTTCATCATGAGTAGATAGGGACTGATGCTACGAAGACAAAAAGAACAACATGGATCAGACCAGAGGTCCACACACCATGGCGGAGGGTCACGTAATCACACATCATACTACAAGACTACATTGTAAGCTGAAAGGACACAAAATGACACCAGATCTGATCTAACCATAACTCAACATCCGTCTATATAATCAATATGTCCAAGCTATTATAGAAATCCATATAGAACAATCTTTAGAAGGTTTTTTGGATAGCATTTTTAATTAGTGGTTAATGGTTTCAAAGTTCTCTCGTAATAGGAATTTTAGATAGAAAGAGATAGATGAATAAAGTTTGGACACATCTCTTTATGAAATTGTTTTCTCTATTCTTATTGGATTGTGCACACTGTGGATTCAGACTCATGGCAGCAAGACCACAAAGGAGCACACTTGGGAATAATGGCCAAAAAAAGTGTGAAACAAACCACCTGAGATCCCCCTCACCCCTTTACTCTAACTTTTTTACACCCCTTTTGCATTCTCTCAAGCAACTTTCTTAGTTCATCACCTGGAATATGACTTCCAATGAACAGGCATGCCTTCTCAAGATGTCATTTGTGGAATCACTGGCCTTCAGAAAGTGTTTGCGATTATCAGGTGTGTTTTGTAGAGGCAGTATTGGTACACAACTTCATACTGTGCTGAGCCTATTCCACAACAGTTCTTAGCCAGGAATATTGCAAAAACCGATCAACTGAGCAAGGAGAAACAACCATTCATCATTACTTTAAGACATGAAAGTCATTCAATCTGGAAATTTGCTAGAACCTTGAAGGTATCCTTGTAATCTTGAAGTGCAGTCATAAAAATAATCAGTCATGAGCACATTCAATAACTATGATGAAACTAGCTCTCATGAGGACTGGCCCAGGGATGGAGAACAAAGTTTACCTCTTCTGCAGAGGATAAGTTCATCAGAGTTACAAGCGCTCATAAATGATGTGTAGGGTGGTGCAGTGTGGTAGTTGCAGGCAAGGGATTGACTGGCTGGGCTCGAGGACTTGTGTGGTGCAAGTTATCCTTTTTAAGTCACATAATTAGTAAATTGAGTCCACCTGTATGTAATTTCTTCTCTGTATAATTACAGCTGTTCTGTGAAGGACTCAGTGTTTTTTTGAGAACATTAGAGATCGAACAACATAACAAAAACCAGGGACCACACCAGACAGGTTAGAAATAAAGATGAGGAGAAAAGTAAAGCAGGGTTAGGTTATAAAAAAATAGCCCAAGCTCTGAACATCTCAAAGAGCTCTCTTCAATCCCTCATCCAAAAATAGAAGGAGTACGGCACAACTGCAAACCTACCAAGACATGGCCATCCACCAAAACTGACATCCCAAGAAGGAGAGCACTAATGAGAAGCAGCCGAGAGGCCCATGGTAACTGGAGGAGCTGCAAAGATCACAGCTCAGAGTAAGAATCTGTCCACAGGACAACTATTAATCCTGTACTTTAGAAATCTACTCTTTTTGGAAGAGCAGCAAAAAGAAAACCATTTTTTGAAAGCACGTTATTAAAAAGTTCTATTTGTAGTTAGCAAAAAGCTATAGAGGGGACACAGCAAGGATGTGGAAGAAGGTTTTCTGGTTATATGACACTAAAGTAGAACTTATGGGGCTAAATGCAAAATGCTATGTGTGGCGGAATACTAACACGGCACAACACCCTAAAAACACCATCCTCATAGTCACACATGGTAGTGGCAGCATCCTGTTGTGGGGGTACTTTTCTTCAGAAGGGGCAGGGAAGCTGGTCAGAGGTGATGAGAAAATGGATGGAGCTAAATACAGGACAAATTTGGAGGAAAACCTGTTAGAGACAGAAAAATACTTGAGACTGGGGCATTGATTCACCTTCCAACAGGACAACAATCCTAAACATCTGGCCAGAGCTACAATGGAGGATTTAGCACCTGCAGTAGCACAGGAGCCCCAAGCGGGAGCGGGCCCCTAGAGCTTGAAAACGTGTTAACCCCTTAGCGACCTATGACGTACTGGGTATGTCATAGCTCCCTGGTACTTAAGGACCCATGACATACCCAGTACATCATGGCAAGATCGCTGCAAATATCTTAGATATCTGATAGATAGATGTCTGACCTCAGGAGGGGTGGTGTCTCCTAACCAGACATAAGGAGGCTGTGATTGGCTGAGCGGCGTTTGTCATCCAATCACAGCCACTGTAATGTTACAGCCATTGAAAACTGCTGTAACATTAAAATCAAGCCATGTTTAGTGCAGCTGTAGCATCGATCATTGGCTGGAGCTGGGTGACCTCAGTTTCACCCGCCCCCAGCTCTGATTGGAGAGACCGGCCTTGTGACTGATTTCTCCAATCACTGTGGATCTGGGGCCAGAGACTTCAGCTTCACTCCGGCGTCTGTGGAAGATGAGGAGAGTGATCGGTAAGTTTAAAGACACTGTCTCCTTTCAGCCGCCGCCATTGCTCCAGCCCCACCCATCAGCCGCCGGCTGCAACAGTCACTGCCCCAGATCCACCGTCACTGAAACCATCTGCTGTGTCCCCTCCATCTGCCACCGCTCTCCCCCTTCAGCTGCTGCCCCCTCCCTCATCTGCTGCCCCCCTCCCACATCTGCTGCCCCCTCTCCCCACCTGCTGTGACCCCCCACCTGCTGTGACCCCCCACCTGCTGTTGTCGCGGGTGGAAGAGGGGACGCTGCGCTCTCCCACTGCTCGGATCCGACTGCTGCTGCTACTGCTGCTCGGTGGTGGCTCGAGCGGTGGGCCGGATTCCGGGGACTCGAGCGGCGTTCCTCGTCCGTGAGTGAAAAGGGGATGGTTTGGTTTTAGGGATATTGTCCGTGACGCCACCCACGGTTGTGGTGAGGTTGCGACACCACCGCTGCTCTGAACGGGGATCCCGGGAGTGGTGACAGGGAGCAGCTTGGATGTTAGTTCTCCCCTCCGTGGGTAGGGGGATTGGTTGTCCCGGGGCCCAGTGAGGGTTAGGGATGGATGGCAGGCAGGTTACGGGGCCTGGCGAGGTGCAGGGTCGCGAAGGCAGCGCTGTGCCGCACGGCACGGTGGTACTCACTCAGCCAATGATGTACACAAAGTCTCCGGTAAAACAAACGGCTGGATGGACGGGTCCCACAGACGGTTGCGGTGTTTCTCCTCCCAGCAGGTTGATGGTGACTGCCTTTCCCTGCACCTGTGTAGTGTAAACGGTTCCAATGGGTTCCCACCGGTAACCCGCTCCCCAGCTTGAAGGTTGCTGAAGGAGCCCCTTTTGCCCGCAGGCTCTGGCCCTGGGAACTGTAGCCTTGGCGGTGACTGCATTTCCCTCTCTCGGTTGGACTGTTGCCTTCTGTCGGGACTTGGCTGCTGGGAAACCCCGGAGGTTCCCTTCGCTAACGGATTTGACAATTTCAACGGCGACTCCAAGCCTTGTCGGGGTCCGTAAGCCCTGCCGCTTGGGACTGGCTTCTCTTTGCGTACCGGTCCGGTACCGCCGGGCCACCGCCCGTCCACGGTCCTTGCGGTTAGCTCCGATAGGCCTCTCCTGCAGACGGTCACCACCATCTGCCAACCTTGCTGTACCGTCCGGGCCACACACCCGGACCAACTTCAGACTCCTCAACTGCCACTTCCAAAACTCCAAAACTGTCTGATCTCTTTTCCCGCCTCCAGGACTGTGAACTCCTCGGTGGGCGGAACCAACCGCCTGGCCCGCCCCCTGGTGTGGACATCAGCCCCTGGAGGGAGGCAACAAGGGTTTTTGTTTGACTTTGGTGTGCCTGACCGGGAGTGTGGGGTTTGTTGGTGTAGTGCCTGTGACGTCCTGGCTTGTCCATGGCGCCACATTCCCCCTTAGTAAAATGCAGACCGTCCGCGGGCTGCCCGTCCATCACCGGTTTTATTTTCACAACTGAAAAGAGATAAACGGTAAAACATATAAAAACATTTTGCAATCTTCCCACATCGGGAGGCACATTCTTAAACGTTGCTAACGGTAATGGCTTCCGCTCTCTCCCACCCAAGCAACCTGGCCTTGATGCTGCCCCTAAGCAAGTGGGCAGCACCCCTTGACCCCAGTCCAGTACAAGTTACCTGAGTGGGTTCTGTCCTTTTCAGGGGACCCACGTCCATGGGGAACCCCTGAAACCCCCGGAGGATCGCCACCGGTTGCGGTAGTGGCGGGCCTGGGCCATCTCTTACCTCCAGGCCCATCCTCCAAACCAGCCTCTCCGGAGGCGGGTAACGGTTTAGCCATACAAACATATTTATTTACACACCACAAGTTCGTGGTTGCCCTGCCAGTTCTCGGGCTTGTCCGTGGTAGTTTCTATGCATAACTTTTAAACAGTCCCCACGGGGACAACAGTTGCTGGCAACGACCGGTTCTAATCAGGGTTTGTCAATCAGGTGAACTTCGGTTGATCACTCTTATCATCTGTTAAAACTTTCAAAATGGTACTTTCAACACACAAAGTCGGTGGTCCCAACGGGGACAACTTGCAACGGGACTCCGCTGCCATTACTCGGACTCTTCGGCTGAGGCAGCCCCATCCTCCGCCACTAGCATATCGAACATGCAGTGACAGGCCTGCTGTGAAAGGGGTGCCTGATATCCGTTCCCACCAGCGCACGGGGTGTAATAAACCACCGGCTCCCCCTCGTAGTGGAGACGCTCACTCGCCTCCTCGGGTTCAGGTGTGGGCTCGGCGCCGGGGCCGGAGTCGTTATCCTTCATCCCCGCGCCAGGCGGGTTGCCGCCCGCTGCCACAGTTTCCAGGCCACCGACATCCAGCACAACAGATTCAGCTGTAGTAACACGGGGTAGCAGATCGGGTTGGTCAACACTGAGGTGCCTCATGAGTAACGGCAGGGACGACGCAAGGGCCGAGACGGGACCGGGCCCCCCAGCCACAGTGGCCGGTCCTGGTAGGACATGGGGACGTGGGTTACCCATCGGCTCCGTCACATCTGCTCCCATCCCATACATTGGGGCAGCTGCAACCAGCATTTCCACCTCATGGGTCCACTGCTTCATCATGAGATATATCTGATGTTGCTGGCGCTGATTGAACTTGACTACTCTGGCCTTCATCCACGCCACGGTCCCGGCCTCGGGCACAGCGCCTGGTGTCATCCTGGCCGGGGCCTCTGATACATCTTCATTAAGGGGCCGCGATCTCGGCGGTCCCCACAGGGGCGATTCAGGACGGCCCCGCGCGTCTGCAGCCAGTCGGTCCACCGGGGCGGATTGGCAGGGTGTCGCTACCGGTTGGACGGATAGCGGGCCTAAAGGCGGGGCGGCAGCCACTAAAGGCCCTGTCACACAAACAGATAAATCTGCGGCAGATCTGTGGTTGCAGTGAAATTGTGGACAATCAGTGCCAGTTTTGTGGCTATGTACAAATGGAACAATATGACCATGATTTCACTGCAACCACAGATCTGCCAAAGATTTATCTCTGTGTGTGACGGGGCCTTAACACGGGTAGCGGGGGAGGAGGCAGGGTGAGCGGGCGGCCGATCCCTCGGGAATACGGGGCATGGGTCTCTTACCCGCTCCTCCGAATCCTCCTCCACCTCGCGTCTCCGCATAGCAGCCACCACATCCGCCATGTCGGTCTCCCACTCCTCCAGGAGGAGCTGCATGTTGGCCTGCAGACGTTTACTCAGCGGGGCGGTCTGGTCTCTCAGCCACGTTGCCGTGCCGGGTGCGGGGGCTTCACTGTTGGCGGTTGGACTGTGCATCTCGGCAATGAGGTTTTCCAGGAACCCAGTATCGCTGCAGAGTCCTGGTGTCCCTGCTTTTATAGCCGCAAGCTACATGCGGCCAGACACCATCAGTCCCCCTCAGTCTCTTTCCGGCTCCTCCTCTACGGGGCAGGGTTTCGGCTTTCGCGCCTTCACTGCTCGAGGAGACGCTCGAGCGGGAATTTTTCGCGCCCAAGATGGCGGCTTCACAAATTTTTTGACCGGACACCTCCGGCGGTCACAAGGCGCACCTTTACCAGATGGCAGAGCGGTAAGATCCTGTTCGTGATGCCAAGTTGTCGCGGGCGGAGGAGGGGACGCTGCGCTCTCCCACTGCTCGGGTCCGGCTACTGCTGCTCGGTGGTGGCTCAAGCGGTGGGCCGGATCCCGGGGACTCGAGCGGAGTTCCTCGCCCGTGAGTGAAAAGGGGATGGTTTGGTTTTAGGGATATTGTCCGTGACGCCACCCACGGTTGTGGTGAGGTTCTGACACCACCGCTGCTCTGGACGGGGATCCCGGGAGCGGTGACAGGGAGCAGCTTGGATGTTAGTTCTCCCCTCCGTGGGTAGGGGGATTGGTTGTCCCGGGGCCCGGTGAGGGTTAGGGATGGATGGCAGGCGGGTTACGGGGCCTGGCGAGGTGCAGTGTCGCGGGGCAGCGCTGTGCCGCACGGCACGGTGGTACTCACTCAGCCAATGATGTACACAAAGTCTCCGGTAAAACAAACGGCTGGATGGACGGGTCCCACAGACGGCTGCAGTGTTTCTCCTCCCGGCAGGTTGATGGTGACTGCCTTTCCCTACACCTGTGTAGTGTAAACGGTTCCAATGGGTTCCCACCGGTAACCCGCTCCCCAGCTTGAAGGTTGCTGAAGGAGCCCCTTTTGGCCCTGGGAACTGTAGCCTTGGCGGTGACTGCGTTTCCCTCTCTCGGTTGGACTGTTGCCTTCTGTCGGGACTTAGCTGCTGGGAAACCCCGGAGGTTCCCTTCGCTAACGGATTTGACAATTTCAACGGCGACTCCAAGCCTTGTCGGGGTCCGTAAGCCCTGCCGGTTGGTGCTGGCTTCTCTTTGCGTACCGGTCCAGTACCGCTGGGCCACCGCCCGTCCACGGTCCTTACGGTTAGCTCCGATAGGCCTCTCCTGCAGACGGTCACCACCGTCTGCCAACCTTGCTGTACCGTCCGGGCCACACACCCGGACCAACTTCAGACTCCTCAACTGCCACTTCCAAAACTCCAAAACTATCTGATCTCTTTTCCCGCCTCCAGGACTGTGAACTCCTCGGTGGGCGGGACCAACCGCCTGGCCCACCCCCTGGTGTGGACATCAGCCCCTGGAGGGAGGCAACAAGGGTTTTTGTTTGACTTTGGTGTGCCTGACCGGGAGTGTGGGGTGTGTTGATGTAGTGCCTGTGACGTCCATGCTTGTCCAGGGTGCCACACTGTGACCCCCCACCTGCTGTGACCACCCACCTGCTGTGATCCCCCACCTTCTGTGACCCCCCACCTGCTGTGACTCCCACCTGCTGTGACCCTCCCCCACCTGCTGTGACCCCCCACCTGCTGTGACCCCCCACCTCCTTTGACTACCCACCTGCTGTGACCCCCCCAGCTGCTGTGACCTCCCCACCTGCTGTGACCCCCCCAGACCTGCTGTGACCCCCCACCTACTGTGATCCCCCCACCTGCTGTGATCCCCCCTACCATCTATCCGTCCACCTGTCTATCCATCCCACTGTCTATCTGTCCCTCTGGCTATTCGTCCCTCTGTCTATCCGTCTCTCATCTATATATAGCACCCACGGGGCAGGGGTTAAATGTTACTCGTCGCCGGGCCGGTGATGTCAGGTCAGAGGGATGTCACAGGTGGCCCTGCCCGGCTTCGTGGCCCCGAGGTGTACAATAAAATGGGATTTGGATGATGGTGGGGGAATGATGAGGATGATAGTCTTGTGACACCACCTGTGGTATGTGGCCAAGGTATGTGGCTGCCGCTGCTGTCGCTGTCCTCCGGGGCGGATGGTGTTGCAGCAAGGATGTTTCTGCTCCCCACAGGTGTAGCGGGGCCTCGGGGAGGATGATGAGGAGAGTAGTGGCCGTTGGCACCGAAGCGCGGGGCGACGGCAATCTAAAGGCTGGATCAGCTGCTTTGGTTCCAGCCGTGATGGGCCCCAGCCGATCCCAGATCCGTTGGAGATTAGAACCAGTACGGTGGTCGATGGGCCCTTCCTTGTTGCACCTTTAAAGATGGATCCCCGTGGCCTGATGCTGCTTGGGGACCCCGGTTTGTGTAGTGTTAGCTCCTGTCCAATCTGTAGGTGACGCAGGGCCGCTGTGGGGCTTGACTGTAATCACGACTCGGGACCCTATGTGGCACTGTGCTCCGGGATCTCGTGGTGGTCAGAGGGACATGCAATCCCCCTTCCCCCTGTCCTGCAGATTCTGGTGATACAAAGTGAAGTCTGTTCCACCCTAAGGGGTACTTTGCACGTTGCGACATCGCTACTGCGATGTCGTCAGGGTCAAATCGAAAGTGACGCACATCCGGCACCAGTAACGACATCACAACGTGTAAAGCCTAGATGCACCGATAAAGGATCGCAAAAGCGTCGTAAATCGGTGATCTGTGTAGTGTCGGTCATTTTCATAATTTCGCTGCAGCGACAGGTACGATGTTGTTCCTCGTTCCTGCGGCAGCACACATCGCTGTGTGTGAAGCCGCAGGCGCGACTAACATCTCCTTACCTGCATCCACCGGCTATGAGTATGCGCGGAAGGAAGGAGGTGGGCGGGATGTTTATGTCCCGCTCATCTCCGCCCCTCCGTTTCTATTGGCCGCCTGCCATGTGACGTTGCTGTGACGCCTCACGACCTGCCCCCTTAGGAAGGAGGCGGGTCGCCGGCCAGAGTGACGTCGCAGGGCAGGTAAGTGCGTGTGAAGCTGCCGGAGCGATAATGTTCGCTACTGCAGCTATCACAAGATATCGCATCTGCGACGGGGGCGGGTACTATCGCGCTCGGCATCGCTACCATCGTCTAGCAATGTTGCAGCGTGCAAAGTACCCCTAAGGCTCTGCACCCTGAACCGCAGCGGTCCCACTCCTGTTCTCTCCTGCTGGAGAACACTCTAACTGTTGTGTAAGCTCCTAACTCCCCCTGGTGGCTGCTCCTCCCCCGGTTCCCTGTCACTAGTGGGTGGCTGCCCCCCATGTTTGGTGACTACCTTAAGACCCGACCCTAGTCTGGTTTGCAATGGGGAGGGCAACCTGGTTGTGTATATGAGTTTGTGTTCTGGAACTAGTACCGACCTCCTCTGGATGCAGGATGAGTACTGCACCTTAAGTGAGGTGCAGTACCCTGTGGTGACTGAAGCCTCCGGAGCGCCACATATCCATCTATCTATCTATGATTCTATCTATCTGCTGAAAGAGCCTTAAAGGGAATCTGTCAGCAGGTTTTTGCTCCCCCATCTGAGAGCAGCATAAAGTAAAGTAGAATCAGATACCCTGATTCCAGCTTTCATTGTGATAAAATCAATGTT